>NC_064413.1:1090000-1390000 GCF_023375975.1 Astyanax mexicanus
AATAAAAGAAATAAACGCTTAAATAGATCACTCTGTGTTTAATACATCTATATAATATATGAATTTCATATTTTCAACTGAATCATTCAATTATATTCATTTTTTTTAGATGCATCTGTAATGTAATGTAATATAAAGCGAGTAAGTATTAATGGTGGGAGGAACCTTCTGGAAGTTGAGGCTGGCTGCAACGCTGCAGATCTGCTGGTAGGCCTCAGTCTGCTCCTGTTCATCATGCAGATCCCAGAGAACATCTCCAGAATCTGCTTCTTCTCTCTCCTCCACCACTCCACTGTCCTCCAGCTCCAATCCCAGCAACTCCTATACAAACACACAAACACGTTAAAAAAACAGCTTATCGATTCAATATCAACATGTAAAAAACAGCAAAAATGGCAAAAATACAAACAGGGGCATAATATTCAGTTTCTGAATCAGTTTCTCTGATTTTGCTATTTATAGGTTTATGTTTGAGTAAAATGAACATTGTTGTTTTATTCTATAAACTACAGACAACATTTCTCCCAAATTCCTAATAAAAATATTCTCATTTAGAGCATTTATTTATATTTGTAGAGCATTTCAGACCTCAAATAAAGTTTTCAGAGTTGTTTAGAGTTCAGAAATCAATATTTGGTGGAATAATTCTGGTTTTTAATCACAGTTTTTTTCATGCATCTTGGCATCATGTTCTCCTCCACCAGTCTTACACACTGCTTTTGGATAACTTTATGCTGCTTTACTCCTGGTGCAAAAATTCAAGCAGTTCAGTTTGGTGGTTTGATGGTTTGTGATCATCCATCTTCCTCTTGATTAAATTCCAGAGGTTTTTAATTTCGTAAAATCTGAGAAACTCATCATGAGCTATTATTTTTTTCCAGAGCTGTGTTTAACAAATGCATATAAATAATTCAGGCTTAAAAAAGGATGGCTATTCTGCTAAACCCAAACAAGTATAATTCTAGTATATTCTTATTAGGTGTATTATGGCTGAAAGAAAGCATACCTGTTTAATAATCTTCTCTAACTGAGCGTAAATAAGCGCTGCTCCATCCTCAGCAGAGCCTGCATGATCCACGACCTACACACACACACACACACACACACACAATCACAAACACACACACACACATCAGGTTGATTACGTAAAGAAGGGAATTGAATCCGGATCCCTGTTTTATTTGTTATTCCACAAGCAATTAATAACATTGTAAAATGCTGGAATTTATGATGAGGTAGATGATGCCATGAGTTTTTATTATTTAAAGGATTTAGCTTTAGCAGTAGAAAATATAAATAGACTAAAGGAGAGTTAGGCCTGTATGTTGTAATGATTCCCGCTTTTAATTATTTATATTAAAACAGATATTGGTGAATGAAGCTGATACTGTGGAAGTAATATTTAATTTAAAAAAATCTACAAAATAAAAGCTCTAATTCTAGAATATAAAAAGCAAAGGTAAATGGGTTCCAGATTTTAAATGTTACTTTTATTTTTAAATTGGAAGTTATTCTTCCAATATATATGATATTAATCTTAAGCATGTAGTAGAGATATATTTTAATGACTGATTTATTTCACGCACCTATGTAAAAGGTAATAATACTCTTTACCTTAACTTTAGCAGTCTTGTCGGCAGTGTTGACTCTCTCCAGCAGCTCTCTGGTGGCCGGGCTGAGTCCGGACGCTCCCTCACCCTCCGCTTTCTTCTCTCCGGTCTTTAAGTACAGCAGTAGAGGACGAGAGTCTGGACACTTCACAAACGCCTCCTCAACATCTTCCACCACACAGCTGCAGAGAAACTCACACACTTCAGAGATACACTATGTGTGCGAGTCTGTATGTACAGGGTTTGGAGAATAACACTGAAACACCTGGTTTTAGAGCACAATAATTGATTGTGGTGACGGACAGTTCTGGTGGAAACAGGAGAGTTGAGGTGCACATTGAATTCTGCGTGATTTGATCAGCCGTGGTTTTATGTTTTTTTATGGATACAATCCGGGTTAGCACCCGAACATCCCTTTCAGACAGCTTCCTCTTACAGCGTCCACAGTTAATCCTGTTGGATGTGGTTGGTGCTTCTTGGTGGTATCTCGCTGACATTACCCTGGATACCGTGGCTCTTGATGCATCACAAAGACTTGCTGTCTTGGTCACAGAAGCTCCAGCAAGACGTGCACCATCAATTTGTCCTCTTTTGAACTCTGGTATGTCTCCCATAATGTTGTGTTCATTGCAATATTTAGAGCAGAACTGTGCTCTTACCCTGCTAATTGAACCTTCACACTCTGCTCTTACTGGTGCAATAATGTGCAATTAATGAAGATTGAACACCAGGCTGCTCCAATTCAGTGTTTCAATTTCATTGTCCAACCCCTGTATGTGTTGAAAGTGTGTACAGCATGACTGACCTGGACACTGAGGATTTGAGCAGCAGCACACACACAGAGCTCCTCTCGATCTCCAGCTTACGCTCATCAGGATACAGAGCAGCTTTCTCCTCAGGAAAACACACGTTCAGGTAGAAATGACCCAAACCCTCACAAAACCTCTTTAACCCGGGGGAATGAGTCTGAAGGACACAGAGAGGATCATCATGCAGTTACAATTAGGCTGTGAGTGATAATCTCTGCTAGTGCAGCAACTACTTTGTCATGCTCTTAATTTGTACTTTCTACTGGCGAGGAGAGCCAAACATTTAGGCCCCAAGACCAATTTTGCAGTACATTTTGATAGTTTGATGAACCTATACTAAACTAAAAATGACACAGTATATCATAGGAAACATTCACACGGGCTGGATGTTATTTTTAGGAGATTCTAGGATACGTGTGTTTCTTTTTTATTTATTTTTTTCCAAGGAAATACCTCCCTGAAATATATAATATTTTTTAGTTTGTAGTTATTATAACATATAACTTAATTTAATGGAGTGTCCAGAGAACAATATCTCTTTAACGCTTATCCAGCTAACGTTAGTCTAACTAATGTTATTAATAGTAATGAAGGAGTGAATACTGTTACAACTCTCCTCAGCAGCTCTCTGCAGACTGAAACCTCATTGGCCAACTAAGTATGAGGAGAGGCCAATCAGCATGCTCACCCTTTCACTGTATGTGTGTCTTTCTCTCTTTGCCTTTTTTGCTCTCCTGTGCAGGCTCTCTCTCCCTCTCTCTCTCCCTCTCTCTCTCTCTCTCTCTCTCCATCACACATTAATGATGCATCAACAATGAAATTCTGCATTGACAATTTTCTTTCTATAGAGAGATCAGTCCAGTCCTCAGGAATGGTATGTAGGTGCCAACACACGTGTACCTGTATAAAGGCCTGAACTTCTGCTCTGGTCTCCTGGGTGTAGATGAGGTAACAGCGGACTGTGTTGCTCCATAAAGCCTGAGAGACATGAGGAGAGACCTGCAGCAGACTGGCCACAGCTGCATCCCAGTCATCTAAAATAAAAAAAGAAAGATATTAAACAAATGCAAAATGTAAATTAATCAATGCAAATGTAAATTCATTCATACCTCTTGAACTTTCCACATTTTGTCTTCTGTAATTTATTGAGATTTTAAATGATAGACCAACACAGATTAGCACATAATTGTGAAGTGAAACGAAAATGATACATCATTTAAAATTCTGTGGTCGTAAGATGACAAAATGTAAAAAAAAAAAAAGTTCAGGGGGTATGAATACTTTTGCAAGCCACTGCACACAGTATATTTCACTTACCTCTACTAACATTAGCGAAAGGCCCCTCCACGTCTATGAGACTGTGAGCAAACTCCGGTCCTCTGTGAGCCTGCTGCAGCTGCATCATACTGCCCATAGAGGGCTCACTACCCAACACTCCCCCACTCCAGTACTCACACTGAGTCCCTGCAGCTACACACACACACACACACACACAGAAACTGCATCAGTGCATGCTGATACATCAGATCGAAAGTGCAGATTAAAGTCATGCAGAGATAAAGTACTTTTTAAAAGTAAAAATATCCAAAATCAGCTATTTTTTGTATTATATAGAACAAAAAGGCAAAATTTAACACAAAATATGAGACTAGCATCCATCAATTCAGTGAGTCAGATTGGCATAGTTACTTTTAAAATGTAAAATAATTACTGATTACTCCTTTAAAAAGTAACTTAGTTACTGTATAGATTACTTGATTTAAAAAGTAACTTAGTTACTGTATAGATTACTTGATTTAAAAAGTAATTAGTTACTATATAGATTACTTGATATAAAAAGTAACTTAGTTACTGTATAGATTACTTGATTTAAAAAGTAATTAGTTACTATATAGATTACTTGATATAAAAAGTAACTTAGTTACTGTATAGATTACTTGATTTAAAAAGTAATTAGTTACTATATAGATTACTTGATATAAAAAGTAACTTAGTTACTGTATAGATTACTTGATTTAAAAAGTAATTAGTTACTATATAGATTACTTGATATAAAAAGTAACTTAGTTACTGTATAGATTACTTGATTTAAAAAGTAATTAGTTACTATATAGATTACTTGATATAAAAAGTAACTTAGTTACTGTATAGATTACTTGATTTAAAAAGTAATTAGTTACTGTATAGATTACCTGATTTAAAAAGTAACTTAGTTACTGTATAGATTACCTGATTTAAAAAGTAACTTAGTTACTGTATAGATTACCTGATTTAAAAAGTAATTAGTTACTGTATAGATTACTTGATTTAAAAAGTAACTTAGTTACTGTATAGATTACCTGATTTAAAAAGTAACTTAGTTACTGTATAGATTACCTGATTTAAAAAGTAATTAGTTACTATATAGATTACTTGATTTAAAAAGTAACTTAGTTACTGTATAGATTACTTGATATAAAAAGTAATTAGTTACTATATAGATTACTTGATTTAAAAAGTAACTTAGTTACTGTATAGATTACTTGATTTAAAAAGTAATTAGTTACTATATAGATTACTTGATTTAAAAAGTAATTAGTTACTGTATAGATTCCTTGATTTAAAAAGTAACTTAGTTACTGTATAGATTACTTGATTTAAAAAGTAACTTAGTTACTGTATAGATTCCTTGATTTAAAAAGTAATTAGTTACTATATAGATTACCTGATTTAAAAAGTAACTTAGTTACTGTATAGATTACTTGATTTAAAAAGTAACTTAGTTACTGTATAGATTCCTTGATTTAAAAAGTAATTAGTTACTGTATAGATTCCTTGATTTAAAAAGTAACTTAGTTACTGTATAGATTACTTGATTTAAAAAGTAACTTAGTTACTGTATAGATTACCTGATTTAAAAAGTAACTTAGTTACTGTATAGATTACCTGATTTAAAAAGTAATTAGTTACTGTATAGATTACTTGATTTAAAAAGTAACTTAGTTACTGTATAGATTCCTTGATTTAAAAAGTAATTAGTTACTATATAGATTACTTGATTTAAAAAGTAACTTAGTTACTGTATAGATTCCTTGATTTAAAAAGTAATTAGTTACTATATAGATTACTTGATTTAAAAAGTAACTTAGTTACTGTATAGATTACTTGATTTAAAAAGTAATTAGTTACTATATAGATTACTTGATTTAAAAAGTAATTAGTTACTGTATAGATTCCTTGATTTAAAAAGTAACTTAGTTACTGTATAGATTACTTGATTTAAAAAGTAACTTAGTTACTGTATAGATTCCTTGATTTAAAAAGTAATTAGTTACTATATAGATTACCTGATTTAAAAAGTAACTTAGTTACTGTATAGATTACTTGATTTAAAAAGTAACTTAGTTACTGTATAGATTCCTTGATTTAAAAAGTAATTAGTTACTGTATAGATTCCTTGATTTAAAAAGTAACTTAGTTACTGTATAGATTCCTTGATTTAAAAAGTAACTTAGTTACTGTATAGATTACTTGATTTAAAAAGTAACTTAGTTACTGTATAGATTCCTTGATTTAAAAAGTAATTAGTTACTGTATAGATTCCTTGATTTAAAAAGTAATTAGTTACTATATAGATTACTTGATTTAAAAAGTAACTTAGTTACTGTATAGATTCCTTGATTTAAAAAGTAATTAGTTACTATATAGATTACTTGATTTAAAAAGTAACTTAGTTACTGTATAGATTACTTGATTTAAAAAGTAATTAGTTACTATATAGATTACTTGATTTAAAAAGTAATTAGTTACTGTATAGATTCCTTGATTTAAAAAGTAACTTAGTTACTGTATAGATTACTTGATTTAAAAAGTAACTTAGTTACTGTATAGATTCCTTGATTTAAAAAGTAATTAGTTACTATATAGATTACCTGATTTAAAAAGTAACTTAGTTACTGTATAGATTACTTGATTTAAAAAGTAACTTAGTTACTGTATAGATTCCTTGATTTAAAAAGTAATTAGTTACTGTATAGATTCCTTGATTTAAAAAGTAACTTAGTTACTGTATAGATTCCTTGATTTAAAAAGTAACTTAGTTACTGTATAGATTACTTGATTTAAAAAGTAACTTAGTTACTGTATAGATTCCTTGATTTAAAAAGTAATTAGTTACTGTATAGATTCCTTGATTTAAAAAGTAACTTAGTTACTGTATAGATTACCTAATTTAAAAAGTAACTTACTTACTGTATAGATTACTTGATTTAAAAAAATAACTTAGTTACTGTATAGATTACTTGATTTAAAAAGTAACTTAAAAGTTAGATTACAAGTTACTTCATTAGTTATTTATCTATATTAAGCTGCGTGGGTTGCACTTCATTGTGCCCCAATTTCGCCACACCTATGATTAATTAAGAGAAATAGAAGAGAAATACATGCTTTTGCATGTTTCGTGCCATGCAAGTTTGTACTTTCCCCATCATTATGATAGCAAAGACACACTGACACACCCTACATCAAGCTGCACGGTGCACGGTTAACAACTCGCCTATAGTTCATTAAAACAGGACCTTTAGACTTTTTTTAAGGATCTACAGACACCCTGTTTTAAAGTACCTCTGCCAGACTGTTACGGGGATTTATTTATTACATTTTGAAAACGTATTAAAGCTGTTTCATAAATACATTATATATGTTAGTTATATATGTTATATAGTTTATGTTCTTACTTGTGATGCTCGTACGGTTGTCATCGGAGTCGGAGTCAGCCGGATCATACAGCTGAATACCCTGAGCCTGCAGCTGCTGCAGTTTAGACTCCAGATCACGTTTAGCCCGTAACAGATCCTGAATCTCCTTCTCCTTGGTCTCACGGAAGATCTGAGTTAATGAGTTAAGAGTTAATGATGATACACAGGGTTAAACAGAAAAATGAATAATGTTCTTTTTTCTACTGTATAGAAAAGGGGCTAACAAGCAGAAGACTGCAGGTTTAACTTTGTATAGTAATAGTAATTGTGCCACAAGTAAGGAAATTAATGGACTTTACTCCTCTTACACTGGGCATAGTTGAAATTAGGGGTAATATTACGATATTTCATAGTATTTTCGATAATAATCGGTTTTTTTTTTTTTTTATCTACATTTTTCCTTCTGTTACTGTCCCCAGAGTAAGATACACACCTTAAATTGGCGTTTTACTTTGTCTCGATCATGTTCGAACGTGGCTGCTCTCTCCATGGCCTGGTACTTTGCCTCCAGAGCGCTCTCCTTCTCCCTCAGAATCTTCTGATAAGTTTTTTGCAAAGCCTGAAAAGCAGAGACACAGATATAAATATAGAAATAAAGAACACAGGCATAAAGAAAGAAACTTGTCATAAACCTTTTGTATATTAGGTCATAATCTACTAGCATAACTCCTCACACCCCTGTCTGGACAGGATTAGTTTCTCAGGGGGTTCTGGGTAATTTTCTCTCATTTATGGGGGTTTTTATCCTCTGTGATTTTATTCTCGTGCAGAACAATCATGTATGTGTTTTTCCTCAGACGTCCTCTGAGAAAATTACAGGCTGAATTATCTACTGTTTTTCTCTGAACAACAGGGAGTGGAAATGGAGGAGCTACTGAACGTCGTGATGTCATGTGACCAAGAAAAAAAGCCTAAAAACTCACTGATCCTCCTGTTTTTTCAATTGCAGTCCGGATGCAGGAGTTTTATTACTGAGTAGAAGTGTGAAATATTTTACACAGACGCCCCCCTGATAAAATAATCCTGTCCAGATAGGGCTACAGGACAGTATGAGTCCTGCTCACCTGTAGCTCAGCTCGAAGCCTCTTGTTCTCCTCGTCCAGCTTGGCCTCCTTCTTCTGCATGGAGGCGATCTCGTTGTTCTTGCTCACGCGGAAAATCTCGTAGTCCTTGCGCAGTCGGTCGTACTCGGCGGCGTACTCCAGCTCCACGGAGCCCGTGGACTTGAAGCTGGCGCCGATGCCCCGCGGGCCGCGCCGGAACGAGCTGCGCAGGAGTCGGGCCTTAGGCTTCACCTCCACCGGGATCTCGCACGCCTCACCGCCCCCTGCACCGTACCCATCCTCAATCACATCCCCGGGGCTCACCAGAGAGGAGGCCGTGCCCATGGTGCTCCGGGTACGACTCAGCTACCAGATTCCACCCTGGCTGAAGCACCACTGGAGGCCCTGTGGATGAAGAAAAGAAAGTACATATAGTAGGGCTGTTAGCGTTAAAGCATTAATGCACCAGATTAATTTGGAAACAGTAATGCATAATAAATTACGCCACCAAGTTTGACCCCATCTTCCGCCGTAATCTGCCCCGCCCAATGCACAAATTTATTTTCTAGACCAGTTCGCTTGTGGTAAGAATGTGACCTGAACTGTTATTAGTCTAAAAATGTCTTTATTTTAAAACGTTTCTAACTGTTGTTTGTCTTGCTGCCTACTGGTGTCAAAGTATCAATAAATATTCATGAGCAAGAGCTGAAATCCTATCGTTTCTCTCCGCCCCTCCACTCCTCCACCAGACTAAAGCAGTGTTACACTGGATCACCGGAGCACTGCTTTTTTTCCACAAAAACAAAACAGCTCACATGGTATTCATTCATACTAGAGAAACAACTAGACACTTTAATATGAATTAAAAAATAAAAGATTTTGGAATGAGACCTTTAAGCAGGCACTGCAGCAGATCTGTGATGCTTTGCTTGATTTAAGATATAAAAAGAGAAGTAACAACCTGTGAGAGATAAACTTCTACTGAATTTACATGCTTCTCACGATAATGTCACATTTCTTATCATAGTTCTCTAATCTGACACACACCCACATACAAAATATGATAAGCAAGATTCAAAAGAACCTTTTCTACTTCCTCACCATCCAACAGCAGTGTGATAAACTCAGCAGACAGGTCAGAGATAAAGATGTGGAGAAGAAGTTTAAAGCAGGGTTAGATTATAAAAACACATCCCAAGCAGCTCTGTTCCACAATCCATCATACAAAAAACAAAATCTGAAAAAGTTATTCTACTAAAACTGTTTCTACAAACCTACCAATCCATGAACAGGATCCACCTAAACTGAACTAACAGATCCAGCAAGAAAAGCACTGGTCAGTCAGAGAAGCAGCCTTGCCAAGTTATTGTTTGGTTATTTAAAAATCAGAGACACTTTATGAAGAGCTGATTTTCACATAAATCTGCTGTAAACGAGGCGCTAGTGTATAATAGTGAAGTTGTGTTGAACCACAGCACTTTACTCCATCCTGAAGCCTGAACTGATCACAGTTACCTTCTGACTAACTATAACTCCAGAGAACTGCCCCTCACTCCAGACAAATCTGGATAATTTCTGATAACTACAGATTAATTTAACTCCAGATAACGTCAGATAACTCTAAATAACTCTATATGACTCTAGATAACTTTAGATAACACCAGATAACTGCTTATAACGCTAAATTACTCCACATAACTGCTTATAACTTTAAATAAGTTCAGATAACTGCTGATAACTTTAGATTATTCCAAATAACTGCAAATCATTTATAAATAATACTAGATACCTCGAAATAACTCCAGATAATTTTAAATAAGTCCAGAAAACTACAGATAGCACCAAATAACTCTAGATAACTGCAAATAACTATAAATAATTCTAGATAATTGCAGATA
Source organism: Astyanax mexicanus (assembly GCF_023375975.1). Taxonomy (NCBI): domain Eukaryota; kingdom Metazoa; phylum Chordata; class Actinopteri; order Characiformes; family Acestrorhamphidae; genus Astyanax; species Astyanax mexicanus. The sequence goes on from NC_064413.1 coordinate 1,100,097, forward strand.
AATTGAAAAAACTCTAGATAACGGCAGATAACTTAAAAAAATTCTCAATAACTCGAAATAACTCCAGATAACTACAAATAACTCTAAATAACTGCAGATAACTCTAAATAAGTCCAGATTAGTGCAGATAACTCTAAATAACTGCAGATAATTCTAAATAAGTCTAAATAACTCCAGAAAACGTCAGATAACTAACTTATAGATAACATCAGATCAATACAGATAACTCTAGATACTGTTAAATAACTCAAGTTAACTGCTAATAACTCCAGATAACTCTAGAAAACGGTAGACAACTCTAGATAACTGGCTTTTAAACGAAAATAACCACTGAACTCGCGGGCAAAAGCTAAAAAGTGGTTAAATATCAGTTAATTAAAGTGTTGCGTTAGTTTGATATTCGATATTGAGTGTTTATTGTTTGGGCCGTTCTCCTGATCACACACAGCGACATAAACTCTCCTAAACTACATTATCCAAACCACTTATGTTTAGAAAACAAAATACACACGTTACATTTACTCAAAAACAACCGATTTTTACGTTTTTCAGAGGATATTTTCTGAAAACTGAGCGGAATCCCTGCAGCGGCGCTGGAGACCGTAAGGGACCGTCTGTAAAGTCCGGTCCCTGATTATAAACGTAGTTAATCTTTTACAGCGCTTTTAAATATAATAAAGTGCTGAATCTGCTGTTTCCGCGCGGATACGGGTCAGTGTTAAAGTTCTGATAAAGAAAATTAAACAATTCTTACATTAATGAAACTCGGACTGAAGTAAACAAACGGGAACGTCCTCCACAGTCCCTCCATCACCAGGGGCAACCGCCTCCCTCTACGGATCCTTCGTGCGGACAAACTAGCGCGGTAACGCTCTGCGTGTCGGAGGGAAAAGCGCGTATTGAGAAAAGCCGCTGGTTTCAGGTAAGCCGGTAAACCGGCTGCTCTGTTCCCGTTTCTCTGAAACATGTTAAAAACGGCACAGTTCCTAAAACATGTGAGATCTGCGTCATTTTACCTTTAAAGGGAAGTTTTACAGAAACGCACACAAAAATCACAGATGTTCATTTAGTACAAGAGTGATGGAGGAAGCAGATGCCCCTAAATATGGGAGGTATATTAAATCCTGCCAAAAATATAAGTGAAATAATAACAATAAAGTGAAAATGCAAATACTCTTTTGCCCTTTTTTCCACAAACATATGTGAAAATATGATGACAAAATTCAAAGTAAAATTAAATCACTTAACTTGCAATTTAATTTTTCACCTGAGCAAGGCGGGTCATACGTGAAAAAAATTAAATTAAATTAAAAAGGATTTTTGCCATTTCATTTTTCTTAATTACCATGTAAGTTTGTATGATGGTTTATAAGTAGTTTGATTGATTATTGATTCTGGTTAATACAGTATTTTATCCTACTGAGAATCTCAGAATCAGGATTTAAACAGAGGAAAATAAACAACAAGAGAGTCGATCAGTGAACTACAGTGTTCACTAGCTTATTTATCTGTAATTAACTGTAGTGCAGAAACTGTAGTGAACTGATGGTGAACTGTTGGTTGATAGAGCAGATCTTGTGGTGTTCCACAGGGTTTTACTGTAGGACCAATCAAACTTTATAATGTTAATAATGATAAAACTGTAGTTCTGAGAGGGAAGGGCTGATCTACAGTGATCTACAGTGTTAAGAAAATACACATACCTTTACTTGATGTTTATATTTATTTATTTTTTTATTATACTTTTATTCTGCAGCACAAATGATGGCATATTATAATCAATGAAAGTGTTAAAAGTCAAGAACAGCAGATGTTGGACTGAGTTTCAGTTTCAGTAGTTTAGTTGTGATTTGATGAGATCTGGCTGATGACAGCGTGAGTCATGTAGTTTAAAGGAAATAGAAATTTTTGGTGTATTTTCCCAATAATCAGATCATGTGACTGCCCGTCTATCACACTACGCACGTGATCAATACGGCATAAAAAAAACTATGACACACATTTACTCAACTGAAGCCTTCTGTGCTTTATTGCAAATTCTCTATTGCACAAAAATGTTACCAGTTGAACAGTCAATTCGGTTTAGTATTTACAAGCTTATTGATTATTTTACAATGACTTAAGTATATATTTATATGAAAAAAAATGAAGAGAGCACTTCAGTTTCTGAATCAGTTTCTCTGATTCTGCTATTTATAGGTTTATGTTTGAGTAAAATGAACATTGTTGTTTTATTCTATAAACTACAGACAACATTTCTCCCAAATTCCAAATAATATATATTCTCATTTAGAGCATTTATTTACAGAAAATAAGAAATGGCTGAAATTTCAATTTGGTAAAATCAAAGAAACTCATCAATTTAAGTGCTCTCTTAATTTATTCCAGGACTTTTATATATACGTATTAAATAAAGTATAATCTCAAAAAGAAATGTGCAACAATTCCACCAGTTTTGGTGTGAAAAGCTAGAGAAATCGTGCAGTTTATACAGTGATTAAAGTGCTTGAGTTACAGTTAAGTTTTAATGCTGAATCACAGAAAGCTTATGGTTTTTTACGTTCGTTTTCTGAAAAGCTTTAGGTCAAAAATCTTGTTTAAGAGCGTTTTTACAGCTTTTCCAACATATTTCACAGTTTTTTTGTATCACAGCTAATCTGCAAAAGTTTTAAAATTACATAAATCCTTCTACCACATACCTTTACTTAAAAAAAAAATATGTCTCTCCTAAATATAGCTAAATATATGTATATATATATATACACTTGTCCAGATCTTGGGACCTTCTGCCTGTATTTACTTTCTTTCTTCTGGCCCAGACGGGGTCCTGTGACCAATCAGTAGAGAGAATGATGTCACATGGTTTGGTTTGTTGTGACAGGTTGGTGCACTTAGATTTTTTTTCCCCTGTGTAAAAACAAACCAAATCCTTAAAGGGGAAAGTTCTTCAATTAAAAAAAAAAACTAGCTTGTTAACTAAGTCTAACAAACCAACTTTAGGTGTGTCTTTAAATGTCTTAAAATTCCTTTTATATCAGATTCCCTGCAGAGGAATTGAACCCTAGTCCGGTACAGGGAGGGTGGCAATGCTAGGAAAAATGTGCTGGTTCCCATGAAACTAGTGGCGAATATTTTTTATGAGGGAAGTTCTCGCCATGTTCAGGAAGTGGACTGTGGCTTGTCTTTATCTGACGTCCTCCCGCACAACTGAAGCAGAGTGGTTTGGTAGTTTCTAGTGAGGAAAAAGTACATGACCGGATCCAGCACGCCGCTGACACACGTCAGAGCGGACGTTAAGCGATTGCCGAAAGCCAACGACCGAATTTCGTCGTCCGATAGGTGGCTGTGAGTGTGCCGATGGATGTAGAGGAACCGGTGGACGTGGTAGGGCACAAAGGCAACGAGGAAGATGACCACGGTCAGAACGATCATCCTCAAGGCTTTCTGCTGGACAGAAGTCCTCTCATTGAAGGTCATCGCTCTGAGCTTGAGCAGAATCAGCACATAGGAAACCGTCAAGGTCACCAGAGGGATGGCAATGGCCACCGCTGTCGACACAAGAGCCTTGCTGGAAGACTTCTCCAGGTAGAGCTGCTGGCACACGGTCACGTTACGTTCTGCCGAGTGGACCGTCACCGTCTGGGAGGAGAAAAGCACCGGCGCCATGGACACAGTCCCGATGACCCACAGGACCACGCATGCCGCCTTGGCATAGGAGGTTCTCCGCAGGTTCTGGCACCGCAGCGGCAAGACGATGGCCAGGAGCCGGTCCAGACTGATGCAGGTCATGAAGAACATGCTGCAGTAGAGGTTCAGAAAGAAGAGGAAGCCCACCAGGCGGCAGGAAGCCTCTCCGAGCGGCCAGTGACTGTCCGAAGCGTGGTAGACCACCCGCATCGGTAGCACCAGCACGTAGAACATGTCAGCCAGTGCCAGGTTCAGCAGGAACACCTTGGAAGGGGTGCTTTTTTTGGCGTGACAGAAAACCCACAGAGCCAGGGCGTTGCACGGCACCGAGAGAATGAAGACAATGATGTAGAAGGTGGCGAATATCACGTTCTCTTCGTGAGACCCGCCCGAGTAGAGGCCGTTCCTCTGCTCCTCTGAGTAATTCATCGGCATTTCTCAAAAGTTCACGTTTAAAAATTCAATTTTAAAAGATCACTGTGACCCTGAAAGAAAAGCGAAAGAGAAAGAAATTAGAGGTCAGTCACGGGTTAATCTTACATAATTGTCATTCTTAGTAAAGTCATGGTGGTGGTGGGGGTTTGGTCACAAGCACAAGCCAAAGATATTACACAGTTATTTGTGAAGAAAAAAAAACTTGATGTCAAGTGCAAAAATATTAAAAACTATTAAAGAGGCATTAGTAGCTGATAAAACATACTGAACATACTTAACATTTTAACAAACATTTCCTAACTAAATTTATTGCAGTCATTTCTGCCTCTGCAGCACCCTATCAGGTTCATCAGTTCTATAGTGCTTTTATGCATGGATCAAGTTAAAATATGCAATTAATCAGTATATATGTCAATTAATAATTCAATTAGAGTCATACTTGCTGGTAAAGTGGGTCTGTATTTACAAAAAAAAAAAAAAAAAAAAAAAAAACGTTTCTGAGGGACTTTTGTCTGATTTCTAAGCAGAAATCTGATTATTGCCTGAGTTATGTAAACCAGAGTTTCCCCATTATCTGATTACATTACGTTAGTAGCATGCTACAGTCTGGTATACTCACGTCAGAATGGCGAAAGAGCTAGTGCTTAGTGGAGTTAGTGGCTAATGCTTATGCTGCTCCAGCAGTGCTAGCCAAGGTTAGCAGTAGACTACAGGTTGATATACCTACCTCTGAGCGGTGACAGAGCTAGCGCCTAATGCAGTTAGTGGTTAGCGGATAATGCTAATGCTGCTACAGCAGTGCAAGTCGGGGTTAGCAGTAGGCTACAGGTCGATATACCTACCTCTGAATGGCGAAAGAGCTAAAAGCAGTTAGCGGCTAATGCTTATGCTGCTCCAGCAGTGCTAGCCGGGGTTAGCAGCAGGCTTTTAGGCTGATAATACTCACTTCTGAATGGCGAAAAAGCTAGTGCTTAGCGCAGTTAGCGGCTAATGCTAATACAGAGTGTCTTTACTGCTCCTTAATACCTGACTGATAGAATTTATACATACGGAGCACCGGATTATAAGGAGCTCTGATGATTTTTGGGTAAATTTAATCATTTTAAGTGCAGTTTATAGTGTGAAAATGATGGTAGGCTACTGAAGCTGAGTTAGTGTTCAATGAATAACTGACTGTGAACTAACTTAAGGTAGAAAACTGATAGCTGCTTAGGCCTGGATTAATTTTAAATTAGGTACAATAAAACACATCAATTGAAACCCATTTACACGTCATTTTCACCACAAACACCTTTACAGAACAGCCTGGTTCATTCAGAGATCAGCGGAGGAGAGGAAGTGATCATGTAGAACAGAACTGAGACTATTTTGGTACATAAACCCACACAGATTGTCAAAAGGAAGCATAGGTAAAAAACTATGTAGGTGTTTCAATATGTGTTAAACAGAACTGTCAAATCAGTATTTATATGAAGTAAAAACAATTAAAACCCAAAATATAGAGATCTTTACCTAAACCTTGTATTTTCTGTTTAAAACTCGACATATGTGTCCCAAGAACTTATATATCAACAATATCACCTCAATTTAGGGGTGCACATTTAGTTTATTATCAGTGGAACAGAATTATCAAGTACTAATTCTCGAAGCTGTTAGTGAATTATAGTTTTGTTTAGATCAATTTTCTTTTTTTTTGCTTTATAAAGTAATTTCCCCCTCTCTCACTAAAGATTGAAGTTTATTGCTAAAAAATACATTTTTTTACCTTAAATAACCCATGTTTTAAGATCCCTACAGAACTCCGTCCATCATTTTAACTCTTAATAAAGTTCCTGAGTGATATACAGGTACAGTGTGTTAGTTGAATGTGTGTTTTAGGTTTAGTTCTGGAGCTAAAACTAAACTCCTAAGCTTCTTTTAAAGTGTATTTTACCTTCTAAAGCTCTGTTTTAACCATTATAAGTCTTTAATTAAAGTACATATTATTGTAATCTAAAAATGTTGGTCTAATACTATACATTATTGTATATAAATGTGATGTTATATATTTTAGTGTAATTATATAAAATGCTATACTTTCTTGGTGTGTTTTTTAATATAATTTAAGTCTAATGTAATAAACTTTGGTCTAATGTTAACATTTCTAAAATGTCTAAAATCATAGTTTTTAGTATAATGCTTAATATTTTAGTCTAGTGTAATAAAAATGTGTCTATTTCTATACATTCATTGTGTAATGTAATATAATTTTAGTCTAATTTTGTACATTAGTGTAATGTAATAAACTGTGGTCTAATATTATAATTTAAGTGTAATGCTAAATATTGTATTCTAATGTATTAAAATGAGTCTAATAGTATATATTCTGTAACTATGCAAATTTACAAGACAAGAAGTTTTATTGAAAAAAGAGGAAAGTAAACATGAAACAAGCAATAAACTGTCTTTTGGTTTAAAAAGTGTATAAAATTTGGAATTTAATGATTATGACCCTTTAAAGCAACAACAAATTGTATATAACAGTGATATATTGCTTCCTTACTCTTGTGATCATCCACTAAACTCTGAAATTAGTTTATATTCTCTATTGTTCTGTATTTTCAGTATTTATGTTCAGTATCAGGTCTGGCTGTACTGAATGGATGGTGTAATATATGTAATATATATATCCTTTCTCTCTATTATTATATATTATATAGTTTATAGTGTTTAGTCTATATTGTTCTTATATAAAGCAGGAACTCACCGTCAGGTTGAGCAGTTCTCCTCCAGTGGTTCAGTGGTGGTTCAGTGGTGGTTGAGTTGTGAAGTTGTGTCTCAGAATGATGCTGTTCAGTTTGAGCTGTGATTGGTTATTTTCATCTAGACTCCTCCTCTTTTCTCCACCTCCTCTTCTGGTTAAAAAAACTATTAAAACCTTTGAACTATTAAGTCTATTATATCAAATAGAATGAATGTTACAATAATATCGTAACACTAATGTTTTATTAGTTATTTTATTACAGTTTTATATTCCAGTCAAGAACATTTATTAGTAACATAATTTTACTTTTACTCTATTGGTTATTATTGTTGTAATCAAGGAAGATTGATTTTAGTGTTGACTTCTATGCATTTGGTTTTTTATTTTTTTGCGACCGCAGTAATTTTTAAAAAGTAGCCCAAAAATGCTTTTGGAGGAAAGCGCAGTGACTCGGTTCTGACACATCAGCTCACAGATGCAGCCTTGTGCTGATCCACATCACCCTAGGAGTGATGAGAGGAAAAAGAGAGAACGCCATCTACTGTACTGTACCCACCCAGAGAGAAACAACAAGGACAACTGTGCTCTCTCAGGGCTCCGGCAGCTGATGGCAAGCTGCATGACTGGGATTCGAACCAGTAATCTCCTGATTTATTAATCTATTTTTATCTTACTCTACTTTTTCTGAGTGTTCTGGTTCTAAAAAAGCTGATAAATAAAGAGAAGACAGAAGGCAGATGACAAACATGCAGACGTTTATTGATGCCACACCTACACAGCTGATTTACCGCTGCATCGTTTTTAAAGCTTCAGACGTTTAGAGAGAGAATAAAACATATATTTACATAATTAATCTGTGCAAGCGTCGTATTTCTCTCTCTCTCTCTCTCTCTCTCTCCACTCGTCCGTCTACAGTAGCAGAAAGGCATGCATAGAAACAAACTTTGGTACAATATGTTAACAAAACTAGACTAGATCTCTGAGGAGCAGGTACAGTATATACAGGGATAGTACAGATCATTACAGCACGCTTTTTTAATTACACACATTTCTATTAAATTAAGAGCTGTGGTCTTCCAGTACAGTTACAGAGTATTGCCGCGCTGTTCGTCATAACCGTGATAAATCATATTAAATATACATCTCCAGTTTCTAACGGTATATAAAGAAAAATAAGAATGAAAAACTTTGGCAAACAGGAAGAAAAATCGTCAGAGAGATTCTGGGATTTTTAGGAATAATCTAAAGACACTGGCAGTGAAACGTGAAGAGAACTGAATTATAGAAAATGTTCATTTACTAAAAACCTAAATCATCTACAGTTACAGTACAGTATAGATACAGAATTAAAAAAACACCATGGCTGCAAATGTTCGTCTGTGAAGTTAAAAAACAAAAAATAAAACTAAATCTAGAAAAAAAATATATAGTATGTTCGCTCAGTTTTAAACTGTATTTATTTAAAAGTAAAACACTTTATTTTTACACTTATTTTATACGTACTTTACACGTATAGGTTAGTCTTTTGTCTTAATAATAATAAAAATATATATATTTTAATATACGTAATCAAATGTAGCAAAAAAAAACAAAAAAAAAAAAACAGAACAATCTGAGATCTCAATGTACAATTCAACGAAATATTATTTTTTCCTTTTTCTTTATTTTTATCTTTTTTTCTTTTTAATATTAGTATTTATAAGTATTAACAGGATGCACAGCATGATTTCAAGATTTCAAGCATGAAGGAGTTCAAAATGGGATTTTGAATTGAATTATGATTGCTCAAATGCTAACGCTAAAAACACTTAAAAAAAGAACCAAAAGTATAGTATAGTATTTTTTTTACGAATAACAGCAGAAGCCTAATGAAAAAAATAAAAACAAACAATGAAAATTTTGAAACGAATGTAAAAAAAACAAAGTGCACTCTGAACAATAAATGCAACAGATAATCATAATCATAATAAAACAATAAAATAAAAAAAAAATAAAAAAACTGAACTGAGCAACAACTGAGGTGCAACACTGCCTCGTTAAAGGAGAACTCCGGTGTAAAATTGACTTTTAGTGTATACATTTTTTTTAAAGAGTACTACAGTAACCTTTGTTGGATAGCTCACCTCCGCTCTCCCACAGCTTTCTGAGATCCAGCAATTTTATTTTAATTTTTCCAAACAGGTTTTAGAATGGGTTTTAATGGGGCATATTCTTGCCCCTGCAGATAAATCACTTTTTACACCGTTATTCAGCTCAAAGTAGCTCCAAACCTTATTGGTAGAATCAGGAGAGCTCTGATATTTAAAATATCATTCTTATCATTTTACTTTACTCTTACTATTTATTATTATCTTTTTATTTGCTTTATATATTTTTTAAAAATCTTTATTTTTTATGTGTCAATTTGTTTTATGGTTTTTGTTTTTTAGAATTTTCTATTTTTTTTATTCCTTTATAATTAAATGTTGATTTAAAATTTCCACTATTATTTTTTTTACTATTAAGTTCCTAATTATTTTTAATTTCTAATTAAATGTTTTCAATCCCTTTTATACTGTAAACGAATGCTTGATGACTGCTTGATACTGACTGAGTCTTGGTTCCTGGGTTATTAAGGTTTCTTTCACTTAATTTAAGGTAGTTTTTCAACAATAATCAGCCTCTCTGTGGTGCTGCTCATAAGAGGCGTGGACCTGTTTTTCTCTGTAAAGCTGCTTTGTGACAAATTTTGTTGTAGAAAGCACTATAGAAATAAAATTGAATTGAATTTAACATAAAAATTGTAAATAAGGGTCACACTTAATGTATTCCCAAGTTAAAATAAAAGTTGATTTTTTTTTTATTGTTCTTAATGCCTTGTTTTAAATGTCAGGGCTCTCCGGATGAGGTGTGGAGCTACTTTAAGCTGGATAACAGTGTAAAAATCGATTTATCTGCTTTACAGGGCAAGAATATGCCCCATTAAAACCCATTATAGCCTGTCTGGACCAATGGAATAAAATAGCTGGATCTCAGAAAGCTGCAGGAGAGCGGAGGTGAGCTTTCCAACAAAAGTTAATACTCTTTATCATGTTTTAATACACTTAAAGAGTTCTCCTCTCATTAAGACACAGGGAATTGATGGTTGGCGGTGGGCGAATGCTCTATGAAGCCTCCTTGGCGACGGCGGTGGGGGTGGGGATGGCTGATTTCCCAGAATTCCCAGCGTTCCCGTTGTGCGGCCGTGTGTAACTGACGAAGCTGGGTGTGTGTATGGTTCGGATGCTCTTCACACCCTGAGTCAACATGGTGGGGGACAGAGGAGAGTGGGAGGAGGAGGAAGAGGAGGAGGAGGAGGAGGAAGGTCGGCCGTTTTGGGTCTGTGTGGACAAGGAGAGGCCTTTAGTGCTGTGAGTGGGCGGAGCAAGCTTCAGAGAGCCGTTAGAGAGGGAGGGGATGTGGGAGGAAGGGGCGGGGATAGAGCGAGGGGTGGGGATGGAAGACTTGCTATTGGAGGAGTTGTTTGAGGAAGAGGAAGAGGAAGGGGCGTTTGAGGAAGGGTTAAACTGGTTAGTAGTAGCGTCAGACTGGGATGCACCTTTTCCTGTGCTAGAGGAAAAAGCGGGGATTTTAGAGGAAGAGGAAGTGGAAGAGGAAGTGGATTTGGGATCTCCTCCAGATCTCTTAGCACTTCCGTTAGCCTGCGAACAAAGATGCCAGAACACACCGATCATCAGCCGCAAGCCGCAAACTCGCCACGTGAAGACGTGAAGAAAACGCTCAAGACATTTATATTAAACACTATTCAAGGTCTACAGTTAATTATCAGAGATTATTATTATTATTATTATTATCATCAAAGACAGAAATTAAAAGATTAAACTCATCATTACTGACTAAAAAAACACTAACAAACAAACACACAAACACTCCAACACACAAATAAACACACATACATACATATATGTACATATATATGAGAGGATGAGAGGTACAATTTCAGTGTTTTGTGTTAGGAGGATTGTAAGGGAGTGAAAGATTGGAAGTTTTAGGGAAAAAGTAAAATCATTCACATTCAGCTTAAAGGAGAACTCCAGTGTTGTTCAGTATAATCTATACCTGCTGCTCTACCTTAATCTATTTATTATTTTCTTATATAATAATATAATACTTGATATTTTTAATTGTTTATATTTTTTTCTTTTCAATTAATGTTTGTTTTATATGCTGTGAACCTGAGCAATGAGAACTTGAGAACTTGCTGCAACATAATCTGTTGCAGTATTCTGTATTTGTATTTTGTAAAAAATATATATATATATATGGCCTAAAACACTCATACAACTAGAACTTCACTGATATCAAAATCAAAAATCCATCATTATGTGCCTGATTTTGATATAAGACTTAAAAAAATTATTATAAAAATATTTTGTACCATAGATTTTGTACCATGGCATGCAGAAACGTTGAAATTAATAGAATATAAAATAGACTGAGGGGTGGAGAATCGCAAACTTATCTGAATATGCATTTTCTAGCCTTCTTTTGCATCTGTTCAAATATCTGAGGCTGGTTTATATCTCTGCGTTGAGTCAATTCGGTGCCCATGGCACAGCCTGTGCGAGCGCCCTATGCAGCTGCTCATGTTTACAGTACTGTTTATACCGCAGTTTAAACAACGAATGCTTAAATAGATGGCTTAGACCAGGGGTCGGCAATTTAGTTTGGCCGCGGGCCAGATTTTGTTCTGGGGGGGGGGGTTGTTTGGCGGGCGCGGTGGCGGGAGGGCGCTCTTAAAATGACAAGCAGACATTCAAGTGGGCTGATGTGGGTGAAATCTGTGGACTGACCATTGGGGGCGCTATTAATGATATACCTGTTTGTTAAATAAAAAAAAAACAAACGAATAAAAAATAAAAAATAACAGAACAAAGAAGCTAGCAGTTATCTAACAGCCCGTGGCTCTATCAAAAAATCTTTAATAAATTTTTCTGTTTTGGAAAATTAAGTTTCTAAATAAAGAGCATTTTTGAGACGGACAGTCCGATTTTTTTTTTCGTTATAGTTCAACCTCACGGGCCAGATGTTTCTTGCTTGCGGGCCGCATCTGGCCCGCGGGCCGCCTATTGCCGACCTATGGCTTAGACCATGTCTACACGTAGGCTACAAGAGTATCTGCAGCAGAGCTTTATTAAAACAAACACTGGAGTGCTCCTTTTGGATCATTAATGTTTCATTAATCAAAGTGAGTGATGCACAGTGAAAGGGTGAAAGGACAACCAACCAGTATGCAAGACCAGAGGAGGCTCCGAGAGGATTGGAGGAGGTGCATTGTGGGAGGGTTTCCACTTGGAGGTTTTAGTAGGGGGTGGATCCTGGTAGTGAGGGGTGGGGACTCGTCCCCTGAGAGGCAAACAGGGGAAAGCGTCCGAGACTGGGTTTAGTAGAGGAGCATCATGAAAGAGACGAGCATGGAAAGTGGCGTTGCGTAAAACACTGACTTTACGGTTTACGGTGTTAGATATCAGCGCTGTAGTTTAGTAGTAGAAGTATTTAGAAACTGGGGTGCAGAAACTGGGGTTCAAGCGCGCCGTTTGTGATGTAGTAGTTTAAAAGTTAGTAGTTTAGGCAGCTTGTAACCAAAGCATGGGGCAGATAAGAGTAGGAGTCGAATGAGAAAAAGCTGTGATGGTAACTCAGGAGAGCGTCAGTATCTTGTCTCTCGTCTTTTCTTTTGGTTTCGGCCCGTTTTTGCTTAGTTTTTTGTCCTGGTCTTCTACACAGCACCAAAGCCACAAGCAGAGTGAACAGAAGAAGCAGAAGCATTCCATGGTGTTATGAGATAACAGTCACATGCCTTCAGTCGTCGCTAATCAAAGCCACAGAACAGCCACAGAAATGACAAAAGAGCCACGGTGGCCAAAAATGACATTTAACTCAATTTCTCAATGTTAGTTTTCTTTCAGTATTAGTTTTCTTTCATAACTTCATAACCCTGATGTAATTAAGCTCCCTGGTCTATTCTATGGCATAAACACTCTCATACTTATACGTCTTATATCTCAGTATCTCAGCATCCTTAAGTGTGAGTCCGCTGACCGACTGTGGACCAGTGGTCCTATGATAAAACTACCTGGCGGAACTGCCTCTGTCCTGAGTCCTGAAGCTTTTGCTGTTTTGTTGCCCTCTCTCTGTCTGAGGTGCCCGGCTGCTGCCTGGCCTTGGCAGACATGGGCACCGGCATCCGACTAGTGGGCGAGGCCACACTGGCATTCTGCAGGAGGGATTCAAATCAAAGAGGAGAGAAAAAAAGAATAAAAGAAAGGAACACAAGAAGGAGCCACACTGGAAGTTGATTTTTTGAAAGAGAAAGACAAACAAAACCTGTGTAAAACATACGCGAAAATACCTTTCATAACATTTTAACAGGTCACCTCAAACGGGTGCATCTCCTATTATTATATAAGACCAATTGGTACTTTTGAGGCAGTGTGTGGGTAGTGGGCCTGGTGGAAGTCCTGCTGGAAAATGAAATCCCAATCTCCATAAAAGATGTAAACACCAGAGGGAGGCAGACTTTTACACTCTTCCTCCAGACTCTGAGACTCTGCTCCCTTGATTTCCAAATGAAATGTAAAGTTTACTGATGATCAGTGATGGTTTGGAGAGACATGTCATCTATACAACTTCTATAGAGATATATGGGGTTTCATTTTCCAGCAGGACTTTGGCACAGTGCCCACACACTGCCTCAAAAGTACCAGTTGGTCTTTATTCTAATTTTCTGAGTTACTGATTTCTTTTATTATGGTTTTTATTAGCTGTAAGCCATAATCACATTTCGAAATCAATCATTACAATAAAGTTAGTAACTTTTCAAAGATATTCAATCAAATTTTTTTGAGATGCACCTGTATATCTGAATATTCTGAATATCAGGAAGGAAAGACGTATCCATCCGCATGCAAACCAATCCTCAACCAACACCAACAGATTAATACTTATAATTATACCTCAGAGCCCATTAAAAAAAGAATTGGGAAAGTACTGGGAAAGAACTGAGACCTCAAAAATGTAAGTGTGATTTTTAGACTGTGAGTAGTAGTGGTTGTTTTTTGGCTGCCTGGAGATTTTAACCAAGGTTAGAATCTCATGGGAGGGAACACATGAAGTTAAAGGTGAACCATAAAAAATAAACAAAAAAAAACACCCGTGAAAAACACCAGACCAGAGAATACAGACACCATATATACACAGTGTGTTAAAAGCTGAGCTTCCACAGTCAGTCCCCTGAACCAGAAGAACCAGAGGAACCGGAGGAACCAGAGGAAGGGGTTAGGGATCTGGTGGTAGTCGCTGGTTAGGTTGGGATTGCCGTGAGGAAGAGGAGAAGGACAGACGGACGCACTAGTCTCCACTAGTCGTCACTAGTGCACTATAGTGAAGATGGACAAAGCTAAAGAGAGACCTGCTGGGTAGGAGCTGGTGCGATGGACACGCCCGTTGTTGGGATCACGACGGGTCGTGGAAGCAGTTGCGGTTTGGGTTTCTTCCGAAGGCTGGGAGCTTTGCTGGAGAGGGAAGGTTTGGGACTCGAGGTTTTCGAAGGAATTCCTTTATAAGAAGCTTCTCTTTCCCGAGGTCTGGAGTTCTCAGATTGGTGCTGGTCCTCGGAAGACTTTGGCCCCATTTCAGAGATGGTGGACTCCAGTTGTTTGATGGTCTGTTCGAGGCTATCGAGGGTCTTGTAGGTGCTCTTTCTGATTTCGTCCGTTCGCCCTTGCGATTCCTGAGAGGAGATCTCGGATTTTGATGATTCCTGTTTGGAACGAGCAATTTCAAACCTCTTTGCCTCTTTGTGTTGTTTAACGGTGCCATCAGACTCCTCTTCATCTTCGTACACCACCACCTGCAAGGTCTTCTTGCCTGTCTTGGTACCAGTGCGGATGGCTTGCGTCAAGGCTGCCAATTGCTTCTTAGGGAATTTGAACTTAAACTTCTTCTTCGCGTCTTGTTTGGCATCAGCGTTTGCATCTGTTGGCTCTCCTTCATCAGACAACTGTGGTTGTGGAGGCGATGATGTAGAGTTTGAGGAGATGTGACTGATGTGACTGTCTCCACCAACCAAGAAAGAGTTTGATGTACCGTTTGACGCCTTCCCCGAATAGGTTTTATCGCCTTGTTCTCGGTTTCTGTCTTCCTCTTCTTCATTTTCTTCACTTTCCTCCTCTATCCTTTCCTCAGCCAGCATCCTCTCCAGCTCCTCCTCGCACTCAAAGACAGTGGAGAGGCGCTTGTAGGCTGAACGGATGTCCATCGGCTCATCAAATATGATGATGACAGGCTTTTTGTTAAATCCGAAACTATCAATCTCTTCTGATCCGTTGCTGTTCGTGACACTTCCAGGACTCATGTTACTGTTTGGTCCATGTTTGGATTGCGGTTTGTTGCCTACTGTAACGGTTTGCACATTGCCTCTCTTGGCGTTGACAAGTTCCTGGTACTCTCCAGTGGATAAAGCCTGCACTTTGGTGTTTGTGATCATGAAGGCAATATTATCAGGTGGAGGCGGAGGTTCGCCTCCTGGCAAGTCAGGACTGAGAAAGGCTTCACAGTCGTCATTATCATCCACGTCTTCGTATTTCCGATCCCTTGCCTTGGAAGAACCGAGCACGGGTTGCGGTTTGGCCGAACTCAGGTTTGACAGCTTGTCAGGATTGGTGTTCGCCTGGAAAAGGTTCGGGTCAAAGCTCCCCAAAGAAACTGGAGAACAAACTGAAGTTGGAGACTCCACCTTCTCCTCTACGCTAACCTGAACCTGTGGAGCCTTCACCACGTGGACCTTTCCCCTGGTCGGACTAAGAGGGCCTTCTTCTGTGGAAGATTTGGGTTTTGACTTCAGCGAGCTCGGACGAGTAAGCTGTTTATGAGGAAGAGCACTGGGAAGGCTGGATGTGTTCTCTGGAACTTTGTTCTTTGTTTTACCAGACGATCCTTCTGTGGATACCTGCTGCTGCTTTTGGGATTTTTCAGAAGCATTGACATGTGAGACCTGTGATGGGGAAGGCTGGGACGCAGTTCTATCAGCCGATTCCTCCGATGTGTCCTTGGTGATCTGCGCTGTGACATAGTAGATGACCTTCAAAGGCCAAAAAAAGAGGGAAAGAACAAAAAAAAGAAGAGTATTAGAGTGGTCGTATACATGTATATATACACTCGATTAGATGCATTAAAATGTATCTAGCCTATAATGGTGGAAAAAATGCTTCAAACAATACTAAATACTGTTGTAAACTAATGTTCTCAGTTTGCAAAGAAGAGGAGAGAATCAGGAGACGTGGAGACTTCAGGAAATCGGGGGACTTTACTGAATCTAAATGTTCTGTTACACTTTCTAGGAATTTCCTAGTTGTCTATTTTCAAAAAAGTTAGGCTAACTAAGTTAAGTAAAGCTAAGCTGAATAAACAAAACTGTAATAGAACGAGTGTCAAACGAGTGTTGGAGAGCATTTTTCGTTTATTCACAGTAAGCTTAGATTCCCGAATGGTCGAGTTGACCCTAATCCCAATTAACAAATATTCTGACAATGAACATAATTTTTTTTTTTATAATCGACATTGTTAAACATTGAGTATTTTAGGTTTGTTTAAAGTGTTTATGGAAGTATTTAAAAAAAATTTAAAGCCCTTTTAAAGCTGTGTTGTTGGCGTATCTCTTTTTAAGGTCTATTGTTTGCATTCTTCAGCTGTTTATTCTGATAATGAAGTCTGATTTCTTTATATATTGTGTATATATTTTGTGGGAAAATGTAAACCCAATAGTAATCAAAGCCTTAATTTAGTTAGTGTTTTATATTATATATACTCCTAACAGTAGACTAAGTCACAAACCTATATAATAAAAGCCCATCCTTACAAAATAAATAAAATAAATAATAATAATAATCATTATCATAAAAATACAGTGATATACCATAAAATATGAATATACCAGAATTTTGAAAAATATCACCCAGCACAAGTTAGACTTATGGTCCCTAATTCTCTCTTTTTCTAGGAGAAGAACAAAAGCTTACAACAATGCATAATAATAATATATACAATATACAATCAAGCATAACATTATGACCACCACCTTGTTTCTACACCCACTGTCCATTTTTCAGCTATACTTTGCATATAGGACACTTTGTAGTTTGTAGTATTATAATTACAGTATAGACTGTATTTCTGTATCTGTTTCTCCATATACTTTATACTATATATTATTTTTCTCTTTTTATCCTGTTGAATATCAATGCTCAGGACCTCACAGGATAGAAAACCACCACAGATATAACCATGTATACATAATATAGTCTGCAAATATAGAATTACAAAGTGTCCTATATGTTAAATGAGGCTAAAATATATAATATATAATAAAATATATATCTGTATAAATGTATTAATGTATAAATGTGTCTACATTCATGGTAGAAATAGGATAAAATTCCTATAAATAAGGAAAATGTACAGTGAAAGCAGATTCTCACCCCTGGACTCTGACGGACTGTGTTGTTTCCGTTCTCATCTGTGAGCAGATATTTCTCTTCCTGGGTTTCTGTGTTCTGCTACGACAGTTTATGAGGAATAACATCACTTCTCACAAATACCCCACCTCTGCATATATATTCATAAGAGAACACTCTAAATAGAATAAAATAAGAAATATATATATATTTTGTAAACATGCAGAATAGCTCAGATATTCAAGTCTATTCTAGATAGTTGATGCAAACGTATCTACTATTATATTATAGCATGGCATCTTACCATTATTAAAACTATGCACTGAAATGCCAAAAGTCATGGGATAGTAGCAGTAGGGTGTGCCATATCATATCGTATCGTATGCAATAATATCACCAACACTTTTGAATATGGTGATTTTTGATATTATACCCTGAAATATGGGGCCATATCACCATTTTACTACTTTTTTTGGATATATAGAGATATTTAGATAAGTGCATTATTATTAGTATTATTATTACTCGATACTCGATACTTGGCCATATGACAAAACACTGAATAAAAAAATTTACTGCAACAAAATGAAAATGAAAATGTATTATTGCATAATTACGATACGATAAGATATAGTGTGAATTTTACTATTGCTAAAAACAGTAAAAAAGTAGTACCCTGATGTAATATATATATAAGCCCATGACTTTCGGCATGACATAAACTGACATAAAAAATTACATAATCTATTCTAATGCTGCTTATTCAATTTAAATGATATTATATGAAGATTTATGTAATAAAAAAAATAAGTTAAAACACACACACCATAATGTATAAGTAGAAAAGACATAAAGGATGGAGATTAAGAGCCCAGAAACCCTACCTTCCTGCTTTGGAGATCAGATTACACGACATTTAACAAAGAACAGATGATCCAGATAATCAATAATCAAAATGCAAACGAAAGGAAGTGAATTAAGAAGTGCATTAAACCCAGAATACAAGTTAGAAAGCGTTTAGAGCAGGGCATGCAGCAGAAGATCACATCAACTGAACTCTTATTATATATATATATATATATATATATATATATATATATAAATATATATATATTCAATTCTACTAAACCTCTCAAAACGTTAACGTTAAAATTATAATTTATGGGAATATTATAGTTTCTTACAATAAATAGCAACAGCTTTTAATTTACACAAGCAGATTAAAATATATGCAAAATGGTCATTTTAAACTAATCTTCCATTTACTATTAACCTTATTAATATGTTTTCAATGTATTCATATTTATATTTAAATTAAAGTTAGCAACCCATACTCTAAAAGCAAATAAAAATTTCATAGAAATTTTATACAAATTTACAGTTAAGCTGCAGTCTATTCAGGTCACAAACACCTGACAGGTGGGTAAAAAGGGCAGGCAGTTTTTTTTTGTTTACACAGTATAAAATTCACCTTATAACTGTGGTAATGGTAGGATAGAGGTGGGCAATATGACAATATTTTATCGTATCGTGATAAATTTTCTTATTGTATCAACAATATATTTTTTTAAACATATCAAGGATATCATCAGTGCTTAAAGAACACTGATATAACATTACAAAGACTAAAAAAAACTAAAATATATGCGATAAATAGTTATATATTGTGATACAATCGTTTTACCATATCGCCCCAGCTCTACCAGGTAGCAAAAAACTTTTAGCTTATCTGTTTTTTAATATTTTATGCCTTTATTACCGACCGCATATAAATACAGTAAATAAGTGATGAAATCTTCTATATATAAATCTTCTATATTTCTTCAATTCATCTCAAATTCAGTCAAAAATGTGAAACTCATATTATATATTTGTATTAAACACAGACTGATCTATTTTAAGGGTTCATTTCTTTTATTGTTGATGATTATGAAGCTTACAGACAATTAAAACCCAAATCAGTGTCTCAGAAAATTGGCAGTGTGGCAAGTCCTGCTGAAAAATACAATTCGCATCTAAACCATCACTGATTGTGGAAACTTCACACTAGACCTCGAGCAGCTTGGACTGTGTATCTCTCAGTGATAATTATGCTGATGCAAATTTCATTTTCCAGCAGGACTTGGCACACTGCCCACACTGCTAATTTTCTGAGACACTGATTTTTGGGTTTTCATTGGCTGTAAGCTTCATAATCATCAACAATAAAAGCTTAAATAAACTCTTAAAATAGATCACTCTGTGTTTAATACATCTATATAATATATGAATTTCACACTTTTTCAATTATATTTTTATATATTTTTTAGATGCACTAGTATATTATGTTTAATTTTTTTTACAATTCAGTGAATATTACAGAATTTTGGTATATTTCAGTTTGTGACCTGTAGAAGATTTAAAAGCTTATAATTTCAGGCTTTTATATATATCTGTATGTATATGCATGAGGTAATGCGCACAATCAAAAAACGAACCTACAAAAAAAAAACACACACACAACACTGATTCACTGCATCAGAATGCCAAAAACATGTTAGTTTATTGATTGGATTAAAATACAAAGCCAATCAGATTCCAAACGGTGAAAAAACAAATTCACGTCTTTAATTCACAAAACCGAATCTGATTCTGCTACAAACTAAACAGTATTAGCTCTGAGTTCAGTGGACAATAAAGAGGAAAAGAAAATCAGTGAGAACGTTTTTATACAGAAACTCATCAGTACAGTAGAGTACAGTAGAGTACGGTAGAGTACAGTACAGTAGAGTACGGTAGAGTACAGTAGAGTACAGTAAAGTACAGTAGAGTACAGTAAGCAGGAGGTGAAAAGGGCATTCAGGCGGTTTATTAAGGGCAGCCGTCAGGGACAAGCGGTAGAGAGGAGCAGGCAGCTAGAGGGGCAGCTAAAGGAGGCCATGTCCGTTACCTTCTTATCTCTGAGGGGCAGTAAGGCCCCGGGTCTTAGCTCTCTGATCTGAGGCTCTACCAAACCTTTCAGCCCTAAATCCTTATTAGAGCACTTCTGGAAAACCTGAGGGGAATATGAGAATACGTGTAGAAACGGGATTAAAAACCCTGCTCAGACTGACTGCTGAAAATACAATAAACCATCTAAAAATGATGAATTTCTTTAATTTTACCAAATTAAAAACCTCTGGAATATAATCAAGAGGAAGATGGATCCCACCAAACTGAACTGCTTGAATTTTTGCACCAGGAGTAAAGCAGCATAAAGTTATCCAAAAGCAGTGTGTAAGACTGGTGGAGGAGGAGAACATGATGCCAAGATGCATGAAATAAAAACTGTGACTAAAAACCAACCAGGGTTATTCCACCAAATATTGATTTCTAAACATTTTTTCTTTGCATTATTTGAGGTCTGAAAGCTCTGCTTTTTTTGTTATTTCAGCCATTTCTATTTGTAATTTAGGAGAAATGTTGTCTGTAGTTTATAGAATAAAACAACAATGTTCATTTTACATTTTACTCAAACATAAACCTATAAATAGCAAACTCAGAGCGACTGGTTCAGAAACTGGAAGGCCATTTTTGTGCTCTCTTGGGCTCTGGCTGCTGAGGCCGAAGCTTAAATATTTGTATTTAAATTGTGCATACAAATCTGGGGTGTTTTTAAGACCTTTGAGAGACTGTATACTTAATATATTTAATGACAAACAAAAGCCCTTTTTTTGGATAAATTCATTTTTAGTTTAGATTTTAAGCCTTTTTAAGGATTTTTAGGTTCTATTGACAATTCTTATCAAACTTAATTTAGATTTTTTTTAAACAATCAGTGGGTTTCAACTTTTAATCACAATATCTATGAGTATCCTACATGTAGATACGTTTACTTAAATAATTCAATCTTAGTATTATATGATAATAAAAAACGTAACGAAACACCAAACTGACTCTATAAAGAATCTATAAAGCCAATCAGACTTGAATGTAAATGTAAAAGGACATGATATTAATATTGTTTTTTTGTGAAGTTAACCTCTAGCTCTGCTGCCATAGAGACAAAAAGCCCCACCACCAGGAAACAAGAGCACACATAACCCCCCACACACACCCAACCAACCACCCAGGATTTTAACCTTTTACTGTAATTTAAGCCACATTATTACATACACCATATGTGTAGCAAATTTCTTCCAAAATTACAGGAATTCTACTAGATTTTAGAGCCTTAATGAGGTAAAGCTTTGGATGATAACCATCCCAACTCACTGCAGAAGCACTGGATTATATAAGATATTTAATCAGTTATTTTATCTCTTAATTTTTGCTGAATTCTGTAGTTTATGATTACTGACCATAGCCCATGTTTTGCTGCACAAAATATTATTTTTCCATCCATCAACACAAAGTAAACCCAATCAGCTCTCCCTCCTGCCCTGCCCCTAAACCCATACATCACCCAGTGCCCCTCCCAAACTACTACACTTTACGGCCAATTCACAATTCAAGTAAGATTCTTTCTTTTTAGATATAAAAAGAAAAAGTTTTAACACAGAGGGACCTAAAATGGGACATGGGAGTAGAAACTTCATATCTCTTGTAAATTTCCACTATTCTAATTTAATTTCACTTTTTCACTCAGTTTGTCAGTGAGGGGAGCTAAGTGAGTTCACAGAGGATGCTTTAAAAAATATGACTAAAAATGAATCTCTTACTTGTGGAAGTAGATGAGACTTAACTGTATTTTATTACATTTATTATAATGTTATTGTATATTTTATGAATTTTCCCAGAGAGCACTTATGGGTCATTGCTTAAAAACACTTTAACTCTCGTGCAGTGCAGCACTTATAACACAGAAAGTGTGAAACTTCATCAGTATTCTATTCATGAGCACCAACGTCTGTGGGCAGGATGTTTCAGATGTGAAACTGTAGTGGTGAACGGAATAAGAATACCTCCAGGTTTGATATGGTTGTGGTGAGCAGTGGTGCGATTCTGCTCTTATAGGACTTATGTAGGATCAAATGGCTTTAATCAGTAATCTATGGAGCTACATTACCTCGTAAAGATGCACGTCACTGTGTGAGTGTGTGTGTGTGTGTGTACAGGTATCTATGTGACTCACCTGTAACTCGGCCATTATTTTATCTCCCTCGTCCTCCTCCTCGGGGATGGAGGAAGCGGTGACGGGGGGAGGAGTGATTGGCTTCGGTTTGGTCTCTGGAGGATTCTTCAGTTTAGGCTGAGGATCTCCTTCAACCTCCTGTAGAACAAACACCAGGGTTTATACACTATTTAACCAATACATAAACATGATTTTTCATGACTTTTCCAGGCCTTCAAGCCAAATTTTCATGACCATACAATTAAAAACAAAAAAATCAACTAAAACTATCATCAAAATTGATAATACTAGGTCTAAAATGGAGCAGATTAAATGTTGACACACGATATTTAATAATGAAATGTGTGTAGGGCTAAATTACTGAATTAACTCATGACTTAACCATGAAATTGGCCTTGAAATTGCAATTTATTTTCCAGGTTTTCATGGACACACACCACACACACACACACATAATAAAAGCACACATTATAATATAAAACCCTTTATAAATCTGAATAGAAGTCAGATTTGTCATTGTGTAATATCCTGAAAAATATTCTAAAATCAATATTTGTGCTATTAAATCAGATTGGTTAGCAATTATAGTTAAAATATTTAAAAATTTCTTAAAGTTTCTTCTAAACCCTCTGATTTTAGCTGACTCCACCCTCAACTTATATTTGAAAAAGGCTTAAAAATGCTTAAAATGGGAGGCCTAGTTTGGGAGGGGCACTGGGTGATGTATGGGTTTAGGGGCGGGGCTTAAGGGACAGCTGATTGGGGTGAGGCACGGGTGGTTGGACATCAGAAGGGGGGTGGTATTATTGATTTACTGATCTGCATGTTGTGATCGGTTCACCCTGAGAGGTTAATACAGGGCATTTTAAGGATAATAAGAGACGCTTCTAATTCCGCAGGTCTTGCCGCTTGGAAAAGCACCTAAGTAACCAAAAAAATGTTATTTATTGCTTGTAGCTTTGTTTTAAAGCAATACTCCTTCCCTGCTTTCTGCAAATATCAGTAAATATTGAACCCGTCCTATATAGATATTAGATTTATGCAAAAACTGATGAATGTAGTTTAATCAGCGCAGGTTCTGCAGGGGGTATGATAATAATCTGTATGGTGGAATTTATTAGTGCTGCAAACGTCTCTCAGAAACCACAGTGAGCTAGCTGTCTTCCTGTCTACATATAGAGGTGTGAAGCCTTTAGTACGTGCACTCTGACCAGAACAACCTCTGTGCACAGTGTTTCTGAGTGTTTCCGGTTGTTTCAGGGTATTTATCTGATGCATCTATATCTGCACCATAGAAGCATTTTTTAAATCTTAATCTAGATTATTATTGCTGGCCTGAAATCTTGATCAAAGACTGTTTGCATGAACATTCAGCTTCATCTTTCTTCACCAATAAAAACCCTGATGTGGATCATGTGCACTAAAGCTGATTAAATCTACTCCTCCTATTGTCTTTCTGACTGCACAATAGAAACAGGTATGAGGGAACTACAGGGTATTATCTGTCCCGTAATTAAAAATGTATTATGATTATTAAACTATATAACTATTAAAAATAATGCATTTTATCAGGTAATGGATTGTTTATTGACCATGTGTTTGGTAACAGTAACCCAGAGTGGCTGATTATCTGTGGTTTATTTGGTAACTTTATTAATTTATTAGCTCTTTATTTGGTTAATTTTAGCCAAAAACAGCTGTTTATTTATCATCTATTCATTAGACACGAGACCTTTGTTTATAATACCAGAGCAGCTGTTTATATGCAGTTTATTAGATAATAAATTTGTTTATTAGCCCTTTATTTGGAAAATATACCGTATAGCAGCTGTTTATCATTATTTTTCTTCAGTAGCTGTTTATTTATTATATTTTTTAAATTAACAATTACAGTATACATTTACATATACATAGTGTATATATATATATATATATATATATATATATATATATATATATTTTTTTTTTTTTTATGATACACAGCTGAAATTACCAAAATAAAGATTATTTGGTAGCTATTTATTTATTAGCTCTTTATTTTGGAAAATTACAGCACTAGAGCAGCAGTTTATCTTTAATTTCTAGCTATTTATTTATTAGGGCCTAATTTGGTAATTACTGACCACAGCAGCTGTTTATCTATATTTTATTATATAGTAGGTTGTTTATTAGCCTATAATTTGAATAAATATACCATACAGCCGCTGTTTATTATTAATTTATTTAGTAGCTGTTTATTTGTTAGCTTTTTAATGAAAAATTCTAGTATACAGTAGCAGTTTATATAATATATAGCTATAATTACTTGCTATTAATTTATTAGGCCTTTATTTGGTACTTATTGCCATAAGCAGCTGTTAATCTGTAGTTTATTTGGTAGTTGTTTATTTATTAGCTCTTATTTTGGAAAATTACAGCACTAGATCAACTGTTTATCTGCAGTTTATTAGATAATAGTTTTAAAAAATCAGTTTATTAGACCTTTATTTCCAAAATATAATTTACAGCAGATGTTTATCATTAATTTATTTCGTAGCTTTATATTTATTAGATTTTTAATGAACAATTATAGTATACAGTAGCAGTTTATCTTTTGATATACTACAGATTAGCAGCTGCTGTGGGCTATAATTACTTGCTAATAATTTATTAGGCCTTTATTTGGTAGTTATTGCCAATAACTGATTAAATATTTTATTTGGTAGCTGTTTATTTATTAGCTCTTATTTTAGAGAATTACAGCACTAGATTAGCTGCTAATCTGCAGTTTATTAGATAATAGTTTGTTTATTAGCCCTTTATTTGGAAAATATACCATACAGCAGCTGTATCTAATTCATTTATTCAGTAGCTGTTTATTTATTATATCTTTTGTTAACAAATATGATATACAGAAGCTATTTATCTTTAATTTTTTATGATATACTACAGATTAACACATGCTGTGGGCTATAATTGCCAAAATAAGGATTATTATTAAAATATAGCTATTTATTTATGTATTTATTAGCAGTTTATTTTGGTAATTACAGAACTAGATAAGCTGTTTATCTGTAGTTTATTTTTAGCTGTTCATCAAATATTCATTTATTTTGCTTATTATATTTGTTTTTTATTTATCAGCCATTAACACACACACACACACACACACACACACTCTCTCTTACGCAGTACCTGTGGAGCTGCAGGCTCCTTCTTGCTGGTGTAGATGACCTCTCCTGAGCGGGTGGTGGTCATGCCGGTGGTGGTGGGGTAGTTTCGGCGGGGTGGGGGTGGAGGGGGGGATTTGTTGGCTGGTTTATCGGGAGGTTTGGCCGCTCTCTCCAGGCTGGTTTTGGAGGTCAGGCCGGGTTTGGGGGGTCTCTCCAGACCCGCTGCTTTAGCTACTCTCTCTGGATGTGGTTTGGGGGCTTTTTCTGGACCCGTTTTTGAGGGTTTCTCAGGAGTGGGGGGCTCAGGCTGACTGTCTTCTGTAATACAGATAATAAATTAGTGATTAGCCATATCGTATCGCATCGTACGCAACAATATCTCAAACATTTTTTAATATAGTAAACTGAAATATGATATTATACACTGTAATATGATGCCATATCAACCACCCCTAATTATTAAATATATATATAATTATCACATCAGGGTTCTACTTTTATTTTACTGTTTTTATCAAAAGAAAAAATCGCACTCATAATTCTCATTATTTCCCATTATATATTAACTAGAGACTAGAGATTATATATGTCCAGTATCATTTATTTTACTTTATTCCTGATCTAATCTTTAATGCTAGATCTGATAAAATTCTTCTGTTTTATTTTTTAATATCTCA
Source organism: Astyanax mexicanus (assembly GCF_023375975.1). NCBI lineage: Eukaryota > Metazoa > Chordata > Actinopteri > Characiformes > Acestrorhamphidae > Astyanax > Astyanax mexicanus. The sequence goes on from NC_064413.1 coordinate 1,126,376, forward strand.
GTTTTAGGGGTGTGCCATATCATATCGTAATTATGCAATAATATATTTTTTTATTTTTATTTTGTTGCAGTAGTGTATTCTTGAAATAGACTTTTTAATTCAGTGTTTTGTCAAATCATTAAGAGTATCGTTATCGTGAAAATACCATGAAATATCGTGATATTATTTTAGGGCCATATCACCCAATTCTATAATACAGTCATAAGCTATATATATAAATATATATTTATATGTACATATAGTGATTAGGAGTGCATTCTTTTTTTGCCTTGTGTTTGTCACATATGTGTAACATCAATACAGAAAAAATAAAAGTGTGACAATATATTGGCTGCAGGCAAATTACCAATATTTTGTCAGTAAAGTAAATTCGTTTCTTTACTTGATTTTAAACATAACTAAGTTACATTTATTCAGTTTTAAAAGTAACTAACAGCAGGTTGAAGTTAATTTTTTTACGCTCTTTTTATTTTATGCAGGCTAAGCGTTTGAGTGTTTATCTTGTTTATCTATCAAAAAAAAAAGGCGTGACTAGAGTAGCACTGCTGAAATAAATGTACGATTAGAATAGCACTGTTTGGGTATAAGTCTGTGTAAGTTGTCTGTGCTTAGTTTGTTTGTCTGCTGGGATCCTTAAAAGTGTTAAATAAATATTTTTTGATTATTGCAGTCCAACAAAAATGCTTTATTTTGTTTTATTTTGAGTTTTTTGAGTCCCAAATTTTTCAGTGTATCCCATAATAATTAGTTTTATTTCACTCTAGCTGAGAAACTGTTTTTAGAAGTGGTCTCCTACTCATCAGGTTAAATGAGGCTTCACTGATGCTCAGCTCTGCAGTTTGACCTGTTTCTGACCTTGTGCTGCAGTAGCTGAAGGTTCAGGTCTCTCCACCGTCTCCTCCACTGCAGGTTTCTGTGAGTTTTCTCCTTCGTTTGCCGCCTCCAGGCTGGGTATTCCTCTCAGCATGGTGGCCTCCGCCTCCTGAAGGACCTTCTGAAACTCCCGCCCGTCATAATGACTGATATTGTGCCTCTTTTCCTCCCACTCTTTCTCCGCAGCCTGAACAGGGGAGAGGAAGAGAAACGTCATCATTTCCTACTGAGAGACGAAGTGTTCAATACATCCTACAACATTCCCAACAGGTACCATTATCTCACAGCTACAGATTAGTGAAACTAGTGCTGGGCAGTATGACCAAAAATATATATCACTGTATTTTTATAAATCTATTTATATATAGATTTTTTTGTGACTTACTGTACTGTTAGAAATACATATAATAAAATACACTAAAGCTTCAAATTAAGGCTTTGATTAGTATTGGGTTTACTTTGTCCCACAAAAATATAAACACAATATCATGAAGAAATCAGACTTTTCTCTGAGAGGAACTTTTCTCTGAGCTGTGGATGGATTGCGTAATTCCATTCGTCACTTTCTGAGTAAATAAAGAGCTGTTTGCTTTTGTTTTTCTATTTTACTTTTAGATAAAAAAAAACACTCATACAGTGAAAAACAGCAACAGGAGCTCCTCAGATAAATCACTAATCTCAGTAGAGGTATCATTGTGTGCACTGTGGTCCAGTTTGGAAGTGAAATAATGTTTCCTAATAATATTAGATGATTAGCATTAGCATTAGCATTTTCAGGGTATCTACAGGTATGATGAAATTCAATGTAAGTCTTTTTAAAAGACCTCAAAGGCCTCAGAGACAAAATTAAGACGACTCTCACAATGGAAGTGAAACAGATTATAATTACCACAGATACCACAGATAAAGAAAATATTAGAGGTCGTTTCTATGATGAAAAACAGAAAAAAACACATTTCGTTGTAAGCTTCACCTCTATAGACGTGGCTCTGTTCTTGATCTTGCCGTGGCTGGTGATCTCCTCGATGAACAGGCCTGGAGACGCTCCGTTGGCGGCGCTGACGCCGTTGCTGGATGGGGGTGTGGCCTCAGGCTGGGATTGGCCGGGCTTCTTGAGCTGCCTGGGGCTGCCGGAGCGTTTTGTGGGCGAGGGGGCGGAGTCTCGGGCCGGCTGGGGCGGGGCTGAAGATGGTGGCCCTGCTGAATGCTGGGATTGGTGCAGGGGAACGGGGGAACTCTGGGCGTGGTGGATGATCGTGGGGTTGGAGTTGATGAGCTCTGATTTAACGGAGGAGGTCTGGAGCTCGGTGACGGGGGGGCTGGACGTGTCCTGGAGTTCAGATGGAGGCGCTGACTCTACTCCATCTGCTGTAGGTGTAGATGATGTGGTGGAAACATCTGAAGGTTTGAGAGAGCCCTCTGTAGCGCACCTGGAAGGAATGGATGAGAAACCAACAAATCAGACAAGAAAAGACACCCTTAAAAACCACACCTTCATCTGTAGTATAGTAAACATTCACACTCATAGCGCTTTTTTACCAAAAGAACTCTTATAAGAACCGTCACATCATACGTCATCAACAGAGGGCGCTACACAGTCGCGGTGAACAGAAGAGGTCATGGTTAGCACTTATTGGTGGAAATGTGAACCTGAATGGTGCTGGTTCCACGTTGGTTGAAAAGCAGTATCAGTGATACACAGTGAGAACACATGCCCGGAGCAGTGGGCAGCAATCAAATTATATATAATTATAATAAGTCTATAATGTAAGGACCAGATATTGTTTTGTATTTTTAGTAGCATAATAGGGTAGTGGCTAATGTCTTATGCCTTAATTTAAGGTTAAAATATTAGCTTGTGTGTGTGTGTGTGTGTGTAATTTATATAATGTATGTATGTATATATACAGCTCTGGAAAAAAATTAAGAGAGCACTTTCGTTTCTCTGATTGCTGTTTTATTCTATAAATTACGGGCAACATTTCTCAAAAAAGATGCAGAGCTTTCAGACCTCAAATAATGCAAAGAAAAGAAGTTCATATTCATAAAGTTTTAGATAGATAGACAGATAGATAGATAGATAGATAGATAGATAGATAGATAGATAGATAGATAGATAGATAGATAGATAGATAGATAGATAGATAGAACTTTATTGATCCCTTGGGAGGTTCCCTCAGGGAAATTAGGGTTCCAGTAGCAGCATCAATACAGTACACACAGATAGAAACAAAGAGTAAGTGTATATAAAGTGTATATAAACAATATAAAGTGCAAAGCAAGTAGACAAAAGTATAAAACAGCAAATATAATTAGTATAACTATAAATATAAATATGCAGTGAATGTATTTGAATAGAATTTTTATTGCACTTATTCCGTATGTATTAAGTATTAAGTATATATTATGTGTTTAAGAGTTCAGAAATCAATATTTGGTGGAATAATCCTGGTTGGTTTTTAATCACAGTTTTAATTTCATGTTTCTTGGCATCATGTTCTCCTCCACCAGTCTTACACACTGCTTTTGGATAACTTTATGCTGCTTTACTCCTGGTGCAAAAATTCAAGCAGTTCAGTTTGGTGGTTTGATGGTTTGTGATCATCCATCTTCCTCTTGATTATATTCCAGAGGTTTTTAATTTGGTAAAATCAAAGAAACTCATCATTTTTAAAAGCTCTCTTATTTTTATAGTTGAGAATTTTTAGCTTCTGTTTTTCTGTAGCAGAATGTTTAAAAAAGAACAGATACAAGCACAATACATAAAGTAAACAGTTCTAAAGAGAAAACACACACACACACACACACACTCTCTCTGTACCTGCGCAGGGTGCTGAGGGAGTCGGTGAGTGTTTTGACTCGTTTCAGCATGCTGTCCAGTTTATGAGGCTCCTCCTTCAGAAACTTCACCGCCTCCACCTCCACTCTCAACACGGCCCGCATCCGTCCCTGCAGGGCTGGAAACTCTCCTAATACACACACACACACACACACACACACACATATATCGTCTATTAGTAATTATCTAATCAGTATACTGATTTATCAGTATACTCAGGCTTTAGCAGCAGCATAAGAAAACTGGACAACACTTTATGGGCCTATTAATATATTATTATTTGCTTAATAAAACCTTAATTAGACATTTTTAAATTATTTATTAACAACATACTAGGCTTTCTTTTGTGTGACCTTTAGTCATTAGTACATAATTGGGGGTCTGTTAGGTGAAAATCAATAATTAATAATTAATAATTGCTGTAAAAATTGATGTAAGTTGATGCGCAATAAGTGTATTATTATTATTGTTGCTACAATCTTCATCACCACTTCATTGTTATTAATCTATTATTATTCTTTCTTGTATTATAATAAGAATTCCTAATATCTGTATTTAACTACATTTTTATGGGTGTTGAAAAAAATGTGGCAAAAATGAATGTGATGTATACAGTTCCACTAGCGTAAGCTCTCATTACTCAATACTCAGTACATTAAAGTATAATAAATATAATAAATTATAATTTAAAAAAAATCCTTAAGGGACAACTTAGGTATGTGTTCTTTCTTTCTTTTAAATTTAATTTTAAATTTTTATCCCATTTTCTACCCAATAGAGCGCCATCTACCCACCCAGAGAGAGAGCAAGGCCTTGTGTGAGAACTGTGTTCTCTAGGGGCTCCAGCCGCTGACGGCAAGCTGCATGACTGGGATTCGAACCCATTCAAATGACTCAGAGGCAAAAAAAACATGATAAAGACGTTTCTACTTGGAAATTATGGTCCAGTATTGATACAGCAGACAGAGATCAATCAGAAAAAGTATTAAATATGTGATTAATCTGTATTTTGTTACCTTTAAGACCTGCTAGGCTCTCGCCCACCTTCCTCAGACTGACCGCTCCCTCCTCCACCTCCTTCAGACTCACTCTGGAACCTAAACCTGAGCTCCAATCTCGCTTCAGAGACTCCACATAGCTCTCCAGATCCCTGAACACACACACACACACACACACACACACACACACACACTGAGCATGTGGAGTATTTGCTAAGTATTGTAATTACACACGTTTCACTCTAGAGGGCAGAAAAATCATTCTAATATCAGCGTACACTTAAATTTACACTTTAATAAAAACACAGGACTGACCCAACTCTTATATTATAGACCAATCACATACATCTACATTACACACTGTAGCTCATCATGCTTTACTCCAAATTTACATAAAACATCACCTAAGAAAATCTTATTTTTATAAACACACGGACAAAACCCTTTTAACCCTTTAAAAGGCCCGGATTTTTGACACTTGTCTGCCTGACTTCAAGAATTTCCCCTCGGGGATCAATAAAGTATGTATGTATGTATGTATGTATGTATGTATGTATGTATCTATCTATCTATCTATCTATCTATCTATCTATCTATCTATCTATCTATCTACACCAATAAATCTTGAGGATTTCTATTTAAGCATTACATAAAAAGCTTTCATGTTTAATAAGGAACATTACTGAAAATTATAATTGTAATTGTAATAGAAAATATAGAAAAATATTTAAGTAAATCTTCTAATGTCAAAATATAATGAATAAAATCATAAAATTGTCTCTTTCCTGATCTTCATTTTAAAAAGAGTATTTTCCTGAATACAAATCAAACAGTTCATGTCCTCAAAACCTTTAGTTTTATTATGTTTGTCTAGTTTTAAAGTTTTAAATTCCTCACATTTTCAGAGTATAAATAAGTTATTTTACTGCAGAAAAAGGGGTTTTGTATCACCTACACCTGTAGCCTGTATACAGGACAAGGCATTTTAAACTAAACTTAAAAGTGCATCCAAACTTTAATTAGTTATTTTATAGATAAAACAAACTGCTTCAGACCCTGTGAATGTTTCTGCACTGCTAAAAACTGTTCCTATTTTATTTTAAAAGTTAAAATAGGTAAATATTTAGAGGGTTTCAGTGCCACAGTTCCTTCCCAAATCATCTTTATTTACTAATGTGGGAACTGAAGTTCCTACGCCATGTTCTTCACTGCCCCTGTGCATTCTGGGATCACGCCGGCCCTCACGCCGGCCTCCTCCGTCCCACGATGCTTTGCTGAGTTTGCTGATGGGACCTGGGCAGAGCGGCGAGGAAAACAAGGCCCTAAATCTCCAGCCTGTCTCCTTTAATTCTACTTTAATTCCACTGCTGTGGAAGACGGTGATTTTATCTGCGGTGGCGTTTATGACTGGCTGCAGATTATCTAACCTCCAGCCGGCGGAGCGAACCACCAATCAAAAACCTGGATTCTGACCAAGAGCGTTTGTGGCTGCAAATGAAAATGAAGTGTGGATATATATATAAAATTTTTATTTTTCTCCCAATTTATATGGCCAGTTGTCCCACCCGTTCACCCATTCACAGCAGTGCTAACGCTCGGAGAAAAAGCGCAGCGACTCGGTTCTGATACATCAGCTCACAGATGCAGCCTTGTGCTGATCCACATCACCCTCCCTAGTAGTGATGGGGGGAAAGAGAGAGCGCCATCTACTGTACTGTACCCACCCAGAGAGAGAGCAAGACCAACTGTGCTCTCTCAGGGCTCCAGCAGCTGATGGCAAGCTGCATGACCGGGATTTGAACCAGCGATCATAGTGGCAGCTCTTTAGACCGCTTTACTAACATTTTACTAACTAAAACCTGCTTTACTTGTGTATACACTTACTGGCAAATAATACAAACTAATATATGTGAGAGATACAGGTGCTTGAAAGTTTGTCAGCCCTTTAGAATTATCTATAACTCTTTATATTTCTTCATAAATATGACGTAAAACATCAGATTTAGCCTAAAAGTCCTAAAATGAGATAAAAGTTTTATCCTTGCTTATGGTAATTAAAAGAAAAAAACGATAACTAACTGAAACTGAGTGTATAACTAACTAATGAAATATAGTGATATATATATATATAATTATAGAGTGTGTTTGTGTGTCTCACCCCAGCTGTGTGAGAACTTTCTCCTCCATGCAGAGATACGCGTGTCTCTCCTCCTCCACCGCGGCTCTCTGACGGTGAGACGGGTCCTCCTGACGTCTCAGAGCTTCAGACAGACGAGCGCTGATCTCCTGCTCCACCTGCTTCATCTGAACTCGCACACACTCCTGATTCTGCAGCTGCACAACACACACACACACACACACACACACACAGGCATGAATACACACGTCTAAAGCAGGACAGAGTTTTACATGTAACAGCAGGCGTGGTTCATGTCATTCTGCTCCTAAACCTCAAAAAAACACACAGTTTATAACCTTGGAGACGCAGAAAGATCAGCCTCAGGGTTACAGAGCAGCACTAATGCAGGAAAACAACACGTAAATAAGAGTAAATAAGAGTAAATAAGAGTGTGTGTCTCTATTCTGCAGTTTCTATTAACATCTGATTATTATCTTCTCCTTATCTTCATCAGACTTTTTTCTCATCAGATACTGAAGATACTTTTGCCTCTCGTGAATATATATAATATTGAAGCATTTCCTCAATAATAAATAAATTACCTAGTATGATAATAATTTTTTCTAATTTGTTTCCTTATCTATATTTAGGATTTCTGATGAAACGTTATTTATTTTATTTATTTTTTTGTACAATTGGTTTATTAAGGGTCTGGCAAATAAAATGCAGAGGACAAAACAGTACAGTAAACTGTAAAAATAGAAGAAAAAAAAACTATAAACAAATGGTTAAGGAAATGGGGAAAAAACAGTGTTACAAAGAATTAATCCAATAAAGGTCTTAAAGGTCTGACTGCACCCTGGCTTAAAATTTAAAAAAGGGGGGCACTGGGTGATGTATGGGTTTAGAGGCAGGGCAGGAGGGAGAGCTGATTGGCTGAGCTGCAGCAGCAGCAGTGTGCCTCTGATAGCGGTGAGATGCAGATGATTGGACGTCAGCAGGGGGGCGGTATTATTGATTGACTGATTTACATATTGTAAACAGAAATATCATCCATGCCTGGAGCATGCCTGGAGCAATGGAGGTTGTTGCTCTTAAATGATGGAACACACATCCCAACTCTTAAAGATTTGCTGATTCGTCTAGTCTTGAATCACATGGTCCTGTATTGTGTTATTATGTTTTTACCTTCAGGTGTAGGATAAACTATTCTGTAAAGAACATTGTGACTCTTGTCTGTAAAAGTGTTTTTTCCTTTTTGCAAGATGGACTGGTGCAGATGTTCACCGACAGACAAGAGGACGAGAGTCCATCACTCTGACAGACTGAGAGTTTTTGTTGAGTTGTAATAAAACATTTTGAGACGTTTGTCCATCTGTCCTACCAACTGTTCCAGCTTTAATCATAGTGCTGAAATCTATTAACTATTAATGTAATTTTAAATTCCTGCATTCTTACTGCTTCCAACACACCAACTTCTCTGTCACTAAGCTTTAATGTTATATGATTTTTCTTTGTAATATTTCCTGTAAAACAAAGTGTTAAATGTATTTTTTGTGCATTATTATTAATGCTGCTAAAAGTGTATTTATCATTTAAAAATAAAGAGATCACTTCAGTTTCTGAATCAGTTTCTGAATCTGATTTTGCTATTTATAGGTTTATGTTTGAGTAAAATGAACATTGTTGTTTTATTCTATAAACTACAGACAACATTTCTCCCAAATTACAAATACAAATATTCTCATTTAGAGCATTTATTATTTGCAGAAAATGAAATAAAAGAAATGACTGAAATAACAAAAAAAAAGATGCAGAGCTTTCAGACCTCAAATAATACAAAGAAAACATAAAGTTCATATTCATAAAGTTTTAAGAGTTCAGAAATCAATATTTGGTGGAATAACCCTGGTTGGTTTTTAATCACAGTTTTCATGCATCTTGGCATCATGTTCTCCTCCACCAGTCTTACACACAGCTTTTGGATAACTTTATGCTGCTTTACTCCTGGTGTAAAAATTCAAGCAGTTCAGTTTGGTGGTTTGATGGTTTGTGATCATCCATCTTCCTCTTGATTATATTCCAGAGGTTTTTAATTTGGTCAAATCAAAGAAACTCATAGTTTTTAAGTGGTCTCTTTTTTTCCAGAGCTATATATTTGTATATTTTTTGATTATTGTAAAATATGGTCCAATGCAGACGAGTATTGGTGGAATAGAATTGCAAATGACCATAAACAGACCAGAACTTATATATATTTAGAAATGCCACTGCAGTAACCATAATTTTGCTTTCTAATAATCACCAGAAAGGATATAAAAACTTGAATTTTTTGCATTTTATTAAATCTGAGTGGGAAAGTGCTGAACTGCAGTCGTTCTATCATCCTGATTACTGCGTGAGCCTCATTAAAGCTTCATTAGAGAAATGTCTGTCCTCGGTAATTTGTTTAGCGGTGTTGTGACATGTTTGGGTGGGACTAAATTGCTGTGTTTGGAAGAAGGCCAGAGTTTCTGAGTGTTATAATAAGGCTGTTATAATAATTTCACCGAGATCTTCACTATTATTCTGAAATGAGAAAAAAAAAACGGTAAAAATGAGCCGCTGTGTTCTGACTTGTCTGGTATTTGTATGATCACTGAAAGCGCAGGTTTCAAATCCTTAAAACATTTTACATTTTTTTTGTTTTGTACTCATCTTAAAATTAAATATTATTTTTTTTATCATTCTACAGAAATAAAGCTCCAGATAAAACTGCTTTTTTGTCATTTGGCAGAAACTACAGTGCTGGAGATGCTCCTACAAGTTTGCCACACCTTTATTTAGACAGATTGGCTGAATTATGCTCTCTCTCTAGATTTCACTCATCTTCACAAAAGTACAATACAGGTCGATAACAAAAAGACAGACGAAAAAGAAGCACTGGGTAGAAGAGCTAGAAAACTAGATTCAATACTAGGTAAGGGAGAGGAGGAAAACAGGGGGTATATATACAGTGGAACACAGGTGAGAGCAATCTCAATAGCTGGGTGAGCAGGAACGCCGAAGCAGCATGTGATCCGGCATGTTCGGGAGGTCGGGTGCAGGTGAATTCTGGGAAGTGGAGTATTTTGTCTGTGAGCTAGAGTCTATGACAGGCAGACTGACAATCTGTAAATGGAAGTTATGTAAGTTCCAAACTTAGCTAGATGTTAACTACTCTAGTCAATGTTAGATAACAAAAAGATAAACCACAAAAGAAACACTGGGTAGAAGAGCTAGAAAACTAGATTCAATACTAGGTAAGGGAGAGGAGGAAAACAGGGGGTATATATACAGTGGAACACAGGTTAGAGCAATCTCAATAGCTGGGTGAGCCAGAACACTGAAGCGTCACGTGATCCAGCATGTCCGGGAGGTTGGGTGCAGGTGAATTCTGGGAAATGGAGTCTTTTGTGTGAGTTGTTATGTAAAATAGTAAATGTGTTTGTGTATAGATTAATATAAATGATCAATAATTATGATCATTACTGTATAAATATGCTGTAATACCTGTATCTGTCTCATCTGCTGCAGCTGAACACGGAGATCTGAGACGTTTCTTCTGAACTGGTGAAGGTTGACCTGCAGAGGGGCGGAGCTGAGGGGAGGAGTCAGGGCGGGGCTTCGCTCAGGTGGGACTGCAGCACTTTTGGGTCCGAGTACCGGAGAGTTTCCTGAACAAACAAAACAAAACCAGCAGGAGTTTTTTTTGTGGTTTTGGTGATCCAGTATAACACTGCTTTAGTCAGGTGAAGGAGTGGGCGGGGACAAACGATAGGATTTCAGCTCTTGCATATGAATATTCATACATGCAAACATATCGCCTCTGATTGGCTAACAGCACTGCGACACCAGGAGGCAGCAAAAAACCTTTAAACAGTTTTAAAAGGATGAGAGTCTTAAATTAGAGAACTTTCTGTCCTTTTTAGTCACAGTTAAATGGAATATGAGTCTGTTTACCAGCTAACCTCAGCCCCAGAAAACCAAACTTTTAAGTTCCAGATTATTCTACATGAATCACTTTAATCACTGCACTCAAGTCTTACTACAAGATACAGACTAAACCCTCCTGGACTAGAAGAAAAGCCTGACTTAAACATGTTTTTTTAGTATTTAAATGAGTGCAGAAGGAGCTCTGTGTTGATTGGTGAGATCAGGTATCTGGTGTTTAAAGCAGGACAGTAATGAATATCAGCTGGATTCAGATCAGGACTGGGAGGAGAAGTGCTCACAGCAGCACATATTTGTGTGAGAGGGAAAGTGTATCTGTGTGGGCATGCTGATTATTCCGTAACTTACACTCTTTTCCTGTGTGTGTGTGTGTGTGTGTGTGTGTGTGTGGCGAGTAGTGACTGGGAGAACACATGATACACTGCATTTCTGAATGGCTCATTTCTGACAGATCAAATTTGTGATTAAACTAATGGACTGAATGAAAAAAATGCAGTTAAAGGGAAGGAGGAAGGAAGATAAAAAAAATAAATAAATAAAAAAGGAAAAGTCCAATAAAAAGTAGGAAATAAGGGAAAAAATAAATTTAAACAGAAAGAAAAATAAAATAAATGAAAAAAGAGTGGGGAAGACTAAAAAAAAATAAACTAAAAGAAAAATAAAGTAAGAAAGGATGAAATAAGAACCCGTAGCAAAGAACAAACAGTCAGAGAAAGTAGTGAGAGAAAAAGGAAAGTAATGAATGAAGCAGGAAGAAGGAAAAGAATATATGAAAGAAAGGAAGTATAAGGTGAAAGAAAGAAAGAAAGAAAGAAAGAAAGAAAAAATGAAAAAGAAAGATTGAAGGAGGAAACAGAAAGAAGGGTGAAAAAGTAAAAAGGAAAGTAAGAAAAAAGAAAGATGAAAGAATAAAGCAGAATGAAGGGGAAAAATAATAATAAAAATAGGAATTATAAAGTGAAAAAGAAGAAAGAAATAAGTAATGAAACAGAAAGTAAGAAAAAAGGAAAGAGTGAAGCAGAAAGCAGGAAATATATATGAAAGAAAAAAGGAAAAAAGGAAGTATGAAGTAAAACAGAAGGAAGGAATAAGTCGTTTAAGAAAGAAAGAAAGAAGGATGTCTCACCTGCGCTGGACGTGCTGTGAACGGGTGACCCTGATTTTACTGACCGATCACTGAAATACAGAATATACATTATATATCACACACACACACACACACACACACACAGCAGAAGGAGACGGTGTGTGTGAGATGAGCAGGATCTGGGTTAGCTGTATGATGTGAGCAGTCAGTGCATGCAGACAGTTAGTGTTACTGTACTGTAATGTTAATGTAATATAATCCACTCGTCCCTCCAGCAGTGTGAACTACACTTCCCAGCATGCCCTGCTTACCTGGCCTGCTCCATGCCGCCGCTGCAGCCGTTAGAGCTGGGGGTCTGCAGGAGAGCATGCTGCACCAGACCAGTCAGACTGGCCAACTGCTCCTCCATAGCCTTCATTCTCTCTCTGCACACAGACACCAAACACTCAACACCAAACACACGCTCTGACCTCTCACTGACCTCTCACTGACCGCCCGCCGGACTGTGCTATAACTGCTCTATCTGGTGTTATAACTGCCCTATCTGGTGTTATAACTGCTCTAGCTGGTGTTATAACTGCTCTAGCTGGTGTTATAACTGCTCGTTCTGGCAATAGTTATGTTATAATTGCTCTAGTTAATATTATAACTGCTCTAGCTAGTGTTATAATTACTCTAGCTGGCAATAGTTATGTTATAATTGCTCTAGTTAATATCATAACTGCTCTAGCTGGTGTTATAACTGCTCTAGCTGGCAATAGCTTTGTCATAATTGCTCTAGCTAGTGTTATAACTGTTCTATGTGGCAATAGTTATGTTACAATTGCTCTAGTTAATATTATAACTGCTCTAGCTAGTGTTATAATTACTCTAGCTGGCAATAGTTATGTTATAATTGCTCTAGCTAGTGTTATAACTGCTCTAGCTAGTGTTATAACGGCTCTAGCTGGCAATAGTTATGTTATAATTGCTCTAGTTAATATCATAACTGCTCTAGCTAGTGTTATAACTGCTCTAGCTGGCAATAGCTTTGTTATAATTGCTCTAGCTAGTGTTATAACGGCTATATCTGGCAATAGTTATGTTATAATTGCTCTAGTTAATATCATAACTGCTCTAGCTAGTGTTATAACTGCTCTAGCTGGCAATAGTTATGTTATAATTGCTCTAGTTAATATCATAACTGCTCTAGCTAGTGTTAAACCTGCTCTGTCTGGCAATAGTTATGTTATAATTGCTCTAGTTAATATCATAACTGCTCTAGCTAGTGTTATTACTGCTCTATCTGGCAATAGTTATGTTATAATTGCTCTAGTTAATATCATAACTGCTCCAGCTAGTGTTATTACTGCTCTATCTGGCAATAGTTATGTTATAATTGCTCTAGTTAATATCATAACTGCTCTAGCTAGTGTTATAACTGCTCTAGCTGGCAATAGTTATGTTATAATTGCTCTAGTTAATATCATAACTGCTCTAGCTAGTGTTAAACCTGCTCTGTCTGACAATAGTTATGTTATAATTGCTCTAGTTAATATCATAACTGCTCCAGCTAGTGTTATTACTGCTCTATCTGGCAATAGTTATGTTATAATTGCTCTAGTTAATATTATTACTGCTCTAGCTAGTGTTATTACTGCTCTAGCTGGTGATAGCTAGATTTTCTATTCGCTGTAGCTAATGTTATAACTACTCTAGCCAGTGTTATAACTGCTCTATCTGGTGATAGCTAGATGTTATAACTGCTCTATCTAATGTTATAACTGGTAACTAATCTTATAGTCATTTTATTATTAGCCAGGATGTACATGTTTTTACCTCAAACGGGAATAATTCAGTTACAGTACATAATACATTATTTGCACAGCTGGATTTTATTTTAAACAAACACAATGAGAACTAAATTACATTACATTAAATTAAATGTGTGTATGTGTGTGTGTGCTATGTCTGAGAACAAGTATTTGACTAACTAAATTGCACTTTTAGTATCTGTGCAAAAAAAAAAGTGAACAACAGTCCACCATCCATATGATATCTGCTCTACAGTGGTCCAGGCTCAGTAATAATGAATGTGGCAGTGAGTGAATAAATTATTCATGAGAGCAGATGGGCTTCTGTCTGTAACTCTACACCTGTATAGAGCTGTATAAGGTAGACGGCCTGAGGGTGGAGGTACATCCAGCGTACAGTAATGTTCACCTAATGCCGGGTTCACACTACACCATTATAGCCCAGTTTTTCAGTCACTGACAGCTTTTTGTTGATTGTGAGTCTGCCCACCGCCATTCCACTAGTCCCATTTCCGAACCCCGGGCTGCCAGGTATAGAACACAACATCATGCCAGGATATGGTTCGGGCAAAATAGTCCACCAACAATTTTTTTGTTTTATATTTAACATATACACAGACATTTTAGTAAATTATACATCCATCAATAAGTTTATCTAACATCAATGTAGTAATGGTAGGCATTTAACACACTCAGAGGAAAGCGCCAGACCCCAGCTCTGATAAAATAGCCAACAGACGGCTGCGCCAGCGACTGCTACAACGGTGTGATAGAGGGGACTCTCTCGGACTCCGGCTGCTGATGCCAGAAGCCGCATGACCCAGTATATGAACTTCCTCAATAAATTGCCGAACTTTCCATTTAACCAGATTTAAATTCAGCGCTGTGTGAGATATTGTGTTTAGCGAGGTTTGTAAAACGAACAAAATGCAACAGTGAGCTGCTAGTAAGAGTCTCGGATGCAGTTAGAAGTGTTGGTACGTAACGATGCAGTGAGGAAACATTCTTCTGACTTATGCAATGGATTCTGGGTTAGTATGTATAAGTTCATGATGGTTACGTTACGTGTTACATGTGTTTTTTGAATGCTTGGTTAGTGAGGTACATTCCTCCATTCCTTAATTCCTTCATTCCTTAATTCTACGCTATATCTACTCAACAAACAGCAGACTTACCGTGTCAGAGGGTCTGCTGATGGAACTACTGGACCATGAGCCTGAAGGTCAGGGGTCACAGGGGTCACCGGGGTCACAGGGGACGCCATGACGCCTCTACCCTTCACCACCATATCCATTGAGACGGGCGCTTCCTTTCTGAAGGACTGCCGCACGGGTGAAGACCTTTCCAGGGTGACGGCAGCGGCGGCGGCTTGCGATTGGCCCGTATGGATGTCCATCACTCTCATTTCACCCATCCGGTGTGGGGAAGGGGGCGGAGTCTTGGAGCCCAGCGTGGGCAGCTGGCTGTCTGCGTACTTGCGGCTCTTCTGTCGGAACAGCGAGTGGTGCTCCGGCGGCTCAATGGGCGTCCCCGGGGGGCCGTAGGGACGGACGGGGACACGGTGGAAGCCGTGGTCCACCATGTCCGGGTGCTGTAGCAGGTAGGGGTCGGCGTAAAGGCCTTCGTTGCGTGCAGGTAAAGACATGCTCTTGGCTGCGATGTCTTCGTCCGGCTTTACGTCGCGTCGCTCCAGGATGGCACTGGCGCAGGGCGAGGCGGAGCGGGTGGGGGTTGCCAGGTTGTGTCCTGCTCTTTCTCGGGGCATGGTGGTGCTTCCTCCTCCTGAGACACGAGGCCCAAAGGGGATACGTGAGGGTGATGGAGGCATGGAGTGAGGGGTAGGGGGGGACATGGGACCCTGCATGGCATGGGGCGGACCCTGCATGGCATGGGGTGGAGGGGGACCCAGCGAGTGCTGCCGCATCAGGGGTGGTGCTGCGTACATCACCTCTCTGTGCATCTGAGGGGAAATAAGAGAAAGAGGAAATGCTTAAAGTGGAAGATCTGTATTTTATTTTCATTTCTAAACTGAAAGCAGAAGCATTTCTGAGTGAAGAAAAATATGGATAAAATATTGTGTTTAAGCCTAATTTTAATATATAATTCTAAAAACTAGGGTGTCGGGTCACTGTTCGTGGGAGTTTTTATCTTTCTGGCCATGCCACACGTCTTTACGTACTTACGTCACACGTACAGCCTCTAAAAGAGGATCCAGCTCAGTTTTACTGAACGCAAGCGGCTGGTGGAGCATTGGGGACTTCAGAAGGGGAAACTCAGAGCTCAGTAGCTCATTCTCTCATAGTAAAAGCAAAGAAACGAAGGAGTGAAGATTCTGACTGAGCTCTCTCTCTCTCTCTCTCTCTCTCTCTCTCTCTCTCTCTGACTGAACATAACCTCGGTGCAGTTACCCATTCTCACCAGAGAGGGTTATAGAATTACATACATTTAGTCATCATCCTCTTGCTGAGTCTATAAAAAGGAAGTTTATCCAGATTTCCAAATAATTTAGTAGCCAATTATACAAGCTACCACAAGAAAAGGATACAGATATACATCTAAAACCCCAAACCCCAGACAACAATTTAAACATTACAGAACTGCTAAATAAACTAAATAAATAAAAACACTGAATGAGAAAGTGTGTGTGGACCTTTGACTGGTGCTGTATTTGAATATGCACCGATAAAACCATTCCACCTAAAAACAGCACCTCATGTTTAAACATGTTTAAAGATATTTCTGTTTTCCGTGAAGAAGTGTGTAATCTAACTCTTTTGCATATTTGCATATTGCAGCCTTTCAGAATCACAAGCCCAGTGTTACACTATACTGATACTACAGAGAGAGAGAGAGAGAGAGAGAGTGAGAGAGAGAGACAGAGAGAGAGAGAGAGAGAGAGAGAGAGAGAGAGAGAGAGAGAAAGAGAGAGAGAGAGAGAGAGAGAAAGAGAGAGAGAAAAGAAAGAGAGAGAGAGTTTTAGGGGGGTAAAACTCTTGTGTGAAAGATTATACAGGCTAAATTCACATCACCTGAAGACAAACCAATGACCCACACTGAGCCGACCGCCCATGAAGCCCTGAGTACACTAATCACACTAATGCACCTCAGATGGAGAATTCTGTGAGTCAGAGGGTAGGTGTGTGTGTGTGTGTGTGTGTGAGTGTGTGTGTGTGTGTTAGAGCCTAAGCGATATATTAACATTTGATGATAAAGTAGACGTATGTTTAAGTTTTACAGACTTATCAGGACTCTTAGAAACTGACACTAAGCAGCAGCTCATTACTGCAATACAAGATATGAAAATGTCTCAAATTAAATATAAAACTTACAGAAAACAGCAATATATAACAAATAACATATACGTAACATAACACACAGAATGCATCAAAGCCTAACGTTTTTCAATAAGTGAGTGGAGATCTAAAAACTATTATAATTTATCATTTTACTTCAGAACTTTACTTCAGAGTTCAGAAGTTAAGATTATCATTTATTTGACTCCACCCTTTGAAATTTGAAAAAGGATAAAAAAATAAAATGGAAGGAGGGGTTGTTTGGGAGGGGCACTGGGTGATGTATGGGTTTAGGGTTGGGGGGAAGGAGGGAGAGCTGATTGGCTGAGGACCAGCAGCAGCAGTGTGCCTCCCTCTGATAGCAGTGAGATGCAAATGGTTGGACATTAGCACAGACTCACAGCTTAAGAAAGAAAAATGTGATTAATCGCGATTAATCTCATTTTATCGTGATTAATCAGCATGCCTGTCAGGATAAATACAGTATTGACTTATCATACAATAAATGTTGATGATCTCAGTAATATGTAATAATGGAGATATGGTATATTGTGTTTATTTGTGCGTTTGTTCACATATATAACAGTAAACAGTATTTTAGACAGTTAAGCTAAATACATAAACACAGTGTGCACAGACTGCACTATAAAACCCAGGTCCGGATTGTGTTCTGAACCGGAGGCGGATGTAGAGTTACAGTAGTTCTGACGCCTGAGGACAGAACTTTACTGAGACACGAGTTCCTGCAGCTCCTTCCTCTCAGCTCAGCAATGAGGATCAACAGGAAGAACCGTGAATCTGAGAACAGCAGACTGAAACTCAGCTGGACTGAAACCTGCTGTCTCTGTTCTGGTATTTATACTGATACATTCAGTACAACCGTCTCTTCTTCCTTCATCCGGAGCTTCTTCACTCACATATTTACATCTCACTGATCTGCACGTGTCTCCGGTCGCCTGGTAACAGATTTAACAACAAAGCTCAGGTGCTCCTGTGATTTTAGATGATTCAGTTCCAGCTCAATACAATCAGATCAACTTCCTGTTAAAATATGATTCAGAGCATCATGAAATCAGTCAACACACTTCACTTAACTTTACTGAATGGTAGATAGGTAGAGAGGTAGTTAGAGAGGTAGGTAGAGCAGTAGGTAAAGAAGCAGGCAGGTAGATAGGTAAGCAGGTATGTAGGCAGGCAGACAGACAGAAAGGTAGGTACTTAGGTAGATAGATATATAGGCAGGCAGGTAGAAAGGTTTTCAGGTAGAGAGGTATTCAGGTAGAGAGGTAGATAGGTAAGTAGGCAGGTAGAGAGGTAGGTAGAGAGGTAGGTAGATAGACAGGTGGAGATGTAGGTAAATATATAGATAGGCAGGTGTGTAGGTAGGTAGACAGGAAGTCAGGGAGAGACAAAGGTAGATAGGTAGGTAGGCAGGTAGAGAGGTAGGTAGACAGACAGAAAGAGAGGTAGATAGGAAGGTAGAGAGGTAGGTAGGAAGGTAGGTAGATAGATAGGCAGGCAGGAAGATAGTTAGAGCAGGTGATAGACAGGTATTTAGGTAGATAGATAGATAGATAGATAGATAGATAGATAGATAGATAGATAGATAGATAGATAGATAGATAGATAGATAGATAGGCAGACAGGTAGATAGGTAGGTAGACAGGCAGAGAGGTAGGTAGGCAGACAGGTAGAGAGGTAGGCAGGTAGAGAGCTAGGTAGATAGAGAGGTAGGTAGATAGACAGGGAAAGACAAAGGCAGATAGGTAGGTAGGCAGGTAGATAGGTAGAGCAGGAGATAGGGGTAAGAGGGTAGACAGGCAGATAGGTAGGTAAGCAGGTAGAGTGGTAGGTAGATAGATAGTTAATGAGCTAGGTAGGTAGGAAGGTAGGCAGAGAGGTCTATGTCTTCTATAATGTATTTCTGGTATACATGTGATACTGTGGATTGAGGAAAAGTTTAAAAACTGCACAAATAAAAAAAAAGCAATTTCCCATTTATCAGGCCTTTCTATCAGACCACCTTCACCTGTACCTGTCTCACACACTTCATAATTCACTCACTCACTCACTCACTCACTCACTACAGAGGTCCTGAAGTTCAGAGCAGAACAGGACAGACAAACATCAATCCAGAGCTCCTTTTAACCCAGAGCAGCTTGTTGTTGCTGCTCAGGCTGCTCTCTGAAAGGTCAGGTGGCCGATCGCTCATTGTCCTGCTCTCCTCTGTATTATTCTCTAACAATCAGGGCATTATCCACGTCTGAGTCAGACAGCGAGACACACCTCGCCCAGGTGAGAGCCTGGAGTTGAGAGCAGTTCAAATATGCTGTCTGCTTTCAGATCAATTCAGGAGACAGGAGCGTCCAAACCTTTATACGTTTTTAAAGTCTGCTGTATATTGTTTATCTGCTTTACTGCAGACAGCTGATGTTGTGTTTCTGTGTATCTGTAGTTGGATTATGCTCCTGTTGGCTCTCTCCCACACTCCACGCCAGCACTGTACACAGCAGTGCTCTGACCTGGGCTGAGTATCGTTTAAAAAAAAAAGTCAACCCCAATACAGATACAATACTTATCGAATCGTTTAGTGACTAATGATAATGCTGATCCAGCAGTGCTAGCCAGGGTTAGCAGCAGGCTACAGACTAATAATCCTTACCTCTGAACGGCAAAAGAGCTAGCGCTTAGCATGGTTAGCAGCTAATGCTAATACTGCTAAAGAAAACTCACTAAAAAAACTCACCCTTATACTGCTGGTAAAATTCATATATAAGGCACACACAATTATAAGGCATACTGATAATTTTTGGGAAAATTAAGTGCGCATTATCAAGAATTAAAATGAATAAAAAACATGTTGGCTATCTAGTATTTGGTCTTAAGCCAAATGTTTTGTGTCCTTTAATTTGGGTCCAAAATGTTTATTTCAGGGAATCCTTAAGAATCCAGAATTCTATGAATAAATACAAAAAGAGTTAAGACTATGCCCAGAACAGCGAATGAGCTAGCACTTAGCATGTTGAGCTAATAATGCTAATAATGCTTCAGCAGTGCTAGCCTTACAACCTGACTGGTTACAACCCGACCTACAGTGTAAAAAAAAAGTACAAGCAGAACAATTACTTTTCTTTAAAAAGAATTCAAATGAATGGAAAACAGGTTTGGTATCTAGTATTTGGTCTTAAGCCTAAATGTTTCGTATCCTTTAATTTTGTTCCAAAATTGTAGTATTGTAGTAATTAATTGTGTATTTTTAGGGAATCCTTAACTTCAGTTTTCTGAACTCAACAGCAGCAATGTAACCTCTAATACATCAGTAAAATACACAAGAAATTCGAGCCAAACTTCATAATAATTAGCAATTTGTAAGAATGTTATGTGTTAAAGTTTCCAAAAGTTTTTGGAAAGAAGGTTTTAGCAAGTCCCAATTCATTCACCCTGAGAAAACATCTCACAAAACATCTGACCAAGGGGTGTGTCCTCTTACACACTTCTTAATGTCGGAGGAAGAAAAGACAAAAGGAGATAACAATAAAGATAAAAAAAGATAGAGAGATATGCACACACCCCTACTTAAGTACATTTTGTAATTACCTACATTAAATATTCTGTATTCTACTGAAAGCAGTAAGATAAAACGTATAGTCCACTTACAATAACCTTACAAACACACAGAGCTTACAAAATAAACGATAAAATAAAACATAATAGATATGTCTACTTAAATATACATTTTTTTTTATAATAAACCAAATGTCAAATTGGCAAATTACCTGATCTACTCATTATGACCATAGTTCAGTGTATTACTGGAATATTTTAACTCTATTTTTAACTCCAAACCCTTTCTCTTTATCTCTTTGTGATACTAAAAAAATTTGATACATATCTGATTCATGAAATTGCAAAAAACTAAACTAAAAAAAAAATACTAATATTTTAATATGTGTTACATACATATAGTGTTGCACGTTACACAATTTTAGAACATTAGAACATACCTCAATACTTTGTTCTTAAAATTAAATACAATAAAATATAATATCCCATTTATTTAGTACCGTTCAGTACGTCTGAATTTCAGGTTATACTGCTTCGGCCTCAGCAGCCAGAGTCAGAGCGAGCACAACGGCTTTTTGCTGTGTAGCGGATGTTCACAACACAAACACACACACACACACACACACACACACACAGTCACAGTAACACACACACACACACACAGCCGCTGAAATGTTTGAACAGGTGCACAGCTAATTTGATTTATTCATTAAGTCTGAATAACTTCATGCCTGATTTCACTAAAAGGGTTTTTGAGTGTGTGTGTGTTTGAGTGTGTGTGTGTGTGTGTGTGTATGTGTGTGTTTGTGTACACTGTTGTGTTGGTGTGTATTAGAGAACAATGTTTTCAGAGAGGAGAAGAACAACAATGAATGAAATATGAATAAAGGCTGTTTTTAGAATTATAGAACTATTTAAAACTGAATAACTGAATAAACTCAACTATCATTTATTTTCTCTTTTTTAGTCTGTTCATCCTCCTCTTCTTCTTCCTCTCAGCTCCAGCTCTCTGATCATCATGTGGAACGTGTTAATAGTGAACACTGCCTCTCTGAAGCGTGACTGCAGCGTGGATCAGGTGACAAAGGGGATTATTATTATAGTGTAAAATATCCAGCGATATTATTGGCTGATCTGAGTAAACTGACCAATACACTGAAAAGAGGACTATCCACATACTAGTGCATCTAAACAAATTAGAATATCATTGAAAAGTTACTTTATTTCAGTAATTCAGTTAAAAAAGGTGAAACTCATACATTATATAGATGTATTAAACACAGAATGATCTATTTTAAGTGTTTATTTATTTTTTGTTGATTATTGATTATGAAGCTAACAGCCAATGAAAACCCCAAAAAACAGTGTCTCAGAAAATTAGAATATTATACCAAGTAAGATCAATTGGTACTTTTGGCAGTGTTGGCAGTGTGGGCAGTGTGCCAAGTCCTGCTGGAAAATGAAAGCAGATGACAAGTTTGTAGAAACTTCACACTAGACCTCGAGCAGTTTGGACTGTGTGTCTCTCCACTCTTCCTCCAGACTCTGCTCCCTTAATTTCCTTTAAATAAAATTGAAATAAAATTCACTGATGATCAGTGATGGTTTGGAGCCAACTTCAGTTCCGGATTTCATTTTCCAGCAGCACTTGGCACACTGCCCACACTGGATGTAAAATGTAAGTTTCACATTTTGAACCGAATTACTGAAATTAAGTTACTTTTCAATTATAATTTCAATGATTTTTGAGATGCACTAGTACACACACACACACTATTCACCACAGACAGTGCTCTAGCTGAATGTGTGTGCATGCAAATAAATGTCAGCCAGCCTACAGTCATCAATAGGTGCTAGTGTGTGTGTGTATGTGTGTGTGTGTGTTGCTGTATTTAGTCCCTGGTGTGAAAAAATCTTAAGAGATTAAGAGAGTAACACTCAGAATACTGTTCCATTTTGCAGCCATAACATATAAAACATGACTTACGACTTTATTTAATACAAATTTAATACAAATTAGAGTTGCAAACATTTCGAATTCTCCATGATGTCTCTGCTTTATTTAGATTTTCTAAAACTATTTTAATTACAGTGATATTTACCACAACAACACACACTGCTTTACTACAAAGCGTTACTACATCTCAGTAACGAGAAAATGGGCTTTATTTTAGAGATCTATTGGCGAGTGTGGTTGTGTGTCTCTGCTATCGTGACTGCGTCCGCGGCACAGCAGTGCGGATATTACACGTTATAGCACGAACCTCATGTGTATTAGAGCTTAATTCTATTCTATTATTAATAATTCAAATGCCTAAATCATTAAAAATCATCTGCAAAACTTGCATTTCAGTTTATCTCTACCTAAAACGGATGTTTAGCAACTTTTCTCCTCTCTATCTCTATCACACACGTTCCTCTGGAGCCCAGCATAAAGCTCCAATCAAACGCCTATTACACTGGACTGAGCCAGACGGGGGATTAGGGGGCACAAAAGTTATTTATGGGTAGGAGGGGGGGAGTGACCCAGGTGGATTTGGGCACACACACACACACACACACACACACACACACACACTGGGGAAAGCTCTTATTTCCGTTACATCCATGCCAGACAAACACAGTGGGCACTGTGGGAGAATGGGGAGGATTACAGGGAAGAATGGAGCAGAAGAAAGACCCCTGACTTCCATTCCAACCGCACCCCAAACCCCCCCCACCCAGCCGAGTCCGTCAGCAATCCCCCTGAAATTACGCTCAGCTCACAAAAGCATCGCAAAAAAAATCAGAGATCCCGATAAACAGACTACAAACACAAAAGAGCAAAAAGAGAGAACCAGCAGATCACTGAGCACAAGAACTCAGGTGGGTGGAGCGCACCTTATCAGGATTTATTTGCTTATTTAATACTTATTTTAGCTTGTGAATGTAAAATTAACTCAGTTATAGTTATTTGTTTCTCTGATTTTGTTATTTATAGGTTTATGTTTAAGTAAAATGAACATTGTTGTTTTATTCTATAAACTACAGACAACATTTCTCCCAAATTCCAAATAAAAATATTCTCATTTAGAGCATTTATTTACAGAACATGAGAGAAATGACTGAAATAACTTTAAAAAAGATGCAGAGCTTTCAGACCTCAAATAATGCAAAGAAAAAAATAAAACGAGAAAAAATTCATATTCATAAAGAGTTTTAAGAGTTCAGAAATAATCAATATTTGGTGGAATAACCCTGGTTGGTTTTTAATCACAGTTTTTTTTCATGCATCTTGGCATCATGTTCTCCTCCACCAGTCTTACACACTGCTTTTGGATAACTTTATGCTGCTTTACTCCTGGTGCAAAACTTCAAGCTGTTCAGTTTGGTGGTTTGATGGTTTGTGATCATCCATCTTTTTTTTCTCTTGATTATATTCCAGAGGTTTTCAATTTGGTAAAATCAAAGAAACACGTAGCGCTAATGCTAATGCTAATGCGTAAAAGCGAAACAAGACAAGGCATGAATTCTGCATGATTTGACTGTTCACATTCATGCAGCATGTCTGTGGATGCGTATCGGGTACGTTTGATCTGATTTAGGACCACATATGAAAGTGACTCAAATCTGATTTAAAAAAATCGTATTTGGCACGTTCACACAGCCATGAATGAAAATCAGATCTGAGTCACTTCAGCCTGAACGTAATGTGAACGCGGATTAATTCCTCACCCTGGCGTCTCCGTTGCTGGGTCTGGCTCCGTGGCTGAAGGCGTGAGCTGGGTCTTTGTGGTAGACCTTGAGGCAGGCCTGGTCTGTGATACTCCTGTTAAAAGATAAATCCAGATCAGTCACACGTGAACTCCAGATATCACCGTCTGAACGCGGGCGAGAGCGACGCTCACGCTGGCGCCGGGCCCTGAGCTCGGCCACAGCCGGGTGCACCAGCGGCGACGGCAGGTCCACCCGAGCGAGAGGAGAGTGACTGCGGGAAAACGAGGTCTCTCTGCTGTTCAGAGCTGTGGAGACGCTAAACTCTTCTTCTGATGATGAATCCATGAGATAGTCCTTTAAAATTAGTTTTTAGTGTTAAAAGTCTTAAAGCTTAGTCTTTAGGAAACGTAGAAAATTAGAAAAATGATTCATTGACTACTAGAAATATTCCTGGAGCTAAATAAACTCTGCCTGGACGTCGTACGCTAATGATCAGTAGGTGACATAGCTATGTGTGTGTGTGTGTGTGTGTGTATTTAACTCTGAGACGCTGATATGACATGTTCAGCTTGAGTCATGTGACCGAGCTCCAGCATTATTACAATCCAGTATTATATAGAGATCATAAACCAGAACTCTCAAAGAGCGTCTCAAAGTTCAGCTCACGTCACCGTGGCAACCAGAGAGGAGGGGCATCACCTTCTTTACAAGGCATGCGACGTATTAAATATTAAAGAGACAGTGTGTGTGTGAGTGTGAGTGTGATGTAGTATTTAGCTTTTTCATTAATTTACTTATATAACACTTCTTACAACTAAACTGCAAACTAAGAAACTCATTCCCAATAAAAATGATAAACGTCTGAAATAACAAAAAATATTAAGTGTTAAAAGTTCAGAAATATAATCAATATTTGGTGGAATAACCCTGGTTTTTAATCACAGTTTTTTTTTTCATGCATCTTGGCACCATGTTCTCTTTCTCCACCAGTCTTACACACTGCTTTTGGATAACTTTATGCTGCTTTACTCCTGGTGCAAAAATTCAAGCAGTTCAGTTTGGTGGTTTGATGGTTTGTGATCATCCATCTTCCTCTTGATTATATTCCAGAGATTTTCAATTTTGTAAAATTAAAGAAACACATTTTTAAATGCTCTCTTATTTTTTTCCTGTAGTAAAAATTTGCTTTTTTAATTTTTAAAATCGTTTTATTGGCTTAAACTTAAACTTTTTCATTGGCTCATTTATACCATATTTTTTGCACTATAAGGAGCTCCTAAAATACTTTTACAGAGCAGCGTAATACAGGAGTTTCAGTTTAGATCTCCAGCATTATTAGCATTAGCCGCTATGCGCTAAGCCTGTAGCCTGCTGCTAACCCTGGCTAGCACTGCTGGAGCAGCATTAGCATTACTCGCTAAGTAATGCTAGCCAAAAATGCTAGCTTTTTGGCTGTTCAGAGGTGAATATTATCAGCCTGAAAAAATGCTTTACTCAGTTTTTAAGAGAGTGACCTGCTGAATTAGAAGGAAAACACCCCTGTTCCTTACTAATGTCTCTTAAAATGCGCCTTATAATCCGGTGCGAGTTGTGCGCGTATGAAAATAGATTAGAAAATAGACATTTATTGATAGTGCACCTTAAAGTGTGAAAAATATGGTAGACTATTCTGATTAAAAACATGTCTCAATTAGTGATATGTGCAATAAAACATGTGGAAAAATAAAATACATTTACAATACATATACCACTGTAATAGATGCAGGGTCTGAAAGGGTTAAACTTTATTTTTAAGTAAATAAAAGAAAAGTAAGTAAAGAAAGAGCTAATACCTGACATCACTGAGCTCGTAGTACATGTTCCTCATATCATCTTTGACGTAGATGGCGGTGCTGGGGGACTCGAGCATCTTCATGCTGAGCTGCTGGGGGAAGGCACTGACGAACAGAGCGCGCACTGTATCTGCACTCGTTATCTCATTCGGCATCCGGATCTGCTTCATATCATCACCATACTGCAGGTACAACACACCTGAGAGAGGGAGAGAGAGAGAGAGAGAGGGTTAGTATTGGAATTCATATTAAAATCCACAATTTTACAATAATCTCACATATATACAGCTCTGGAAAAAAATAAGATTTCACCTAAAAATGATGAGTTTCTTTGATTTTACCAAATTAAAAACCTCTGGAATATAATCAAGAGGAAGATGGATGATCACAAACCATCAAACCACCAAACTGAACTGCTTGAATTTTTGAACCAGGAGTAAAGCAGCATAAAGTTATCCAAAAGCAGTGTGTAAGACTGGTGGAGGAGAACATGATGCCAAGATGCATGAAAAAAAAACTGTGATTAAAAACCAACCAGGGTTATTCCACCAAATATTGATTATTTCTGAACTCTTAAAACTTTATGAATATGAACTTTATGTTTTATTTGCATTACTTAAGGTCTTAGTTGAAAGCTCTGCATCTTTTTTTTTTGTTACTTCAGCTGATTTCAATTTCATTTTCTGTAAATAAATGCTCTAAATGAGAATATTTTTATTTGGAATTTGGGAGAAATGTTGTCTGTAGTTTATAGAATAAAACAACAATGTTCATTTTACTCAAACATAAACCTATAAATAACAAAATCAGAGAAACTTACTTTTTTCCAGAGCTGTATAATAAATGATCATTAATAAACACAACCTATTCTAACACATAATTTAATCCCAGTTAAAGCAGGAAAGACCCGTTTGCTCTGCTGAGCTGCACTGGGTGGGAGTTCCAAACCACAAAGCAATTGACGGTGGTATAGCAGTGTAAACAGTCCCGAGGCAGAGGGCTTTTATTCTCCTTTTATTTTCTGGCAGGAGGTGAAGTATGAAATTTACTGCACGATCAGCAGGAACTGAATACAGTAACAGCAGTAGCTTTTAAGCAATGCAAGAATGTATTATGTATATGGCAAGCATGCAAACACTATTGCTATTTTGCTAAGCCTAGATTTTGATCACTGATAAAACAATTCAGCTCGATTCAGTGATGATATTTGGCATGCTAAATATCTGATCCAGCCAGCGACTGGGAGTCAAGAGGAGCAGCTACCTACAGCCAATAAGATTACATAGAAACCATGGGTCCAAAACACATCTCCTCTCCTGCAAGACCAGAGCCGTTTATTCCAGGGTAATTTTCTCAAGCAATAATACTTGAGAGGGAGTGCTACAACCTCAAACCTCGAGAGTATTATTGCGATTATACCATTTCCAGTTCCAGTATCATTAATCACTGATTATTGAAAGATTTTAAAGAGTTAAAGAGGAGGAAAAATAGGATCTGTTTGGTTATAAACACTTAAAATAGTTCCATTGCTGCTCTGTTTGTTTGTAGCTGTGCTGTTTGGCTTGTAAGCGCTGCATCGTTGCTAGGTTACCTGTATGTGGCGGAAGAGTAATACATGGAGAGCTTCGGTTAGGTTACAGTGCATTACCGGCTGATAACGGCACTCATAGGACGCCTCTTAACCAATCACATTGTAGGGTCGGAACTTACTGTGGTATAATACGCAATATTAGCCCAGTTTTTCATTTGTCTACTTAAAGTGGGCTCACTTTAAGTGCGTAATCACCTCTATAGAGATTCTCTACATGGTATCTCTAGTTCTCGCAGAATCATGGAACTGATCTATGTAGAATAATATAATTAATCTTTTTTATATAAATTATGTAACTGATCTTTTTATTGTGGGAAAAGTTTAAAAAATGTAAAAAAAAAACTGCAACCAGATAAAAATGAAACTGTTTACTATATCTAACAGAAAACTAGATTCAACACATCGCAATATATCGTCAAATTTAACTTAAATCTATCCTCCTGCAGCATGTTTGACTGTAGTGTGCAGTAGTGGTGATCACTCTCTGTGTGTGTTTGGGTTTTTCACAGTGAAACAGTATCTCTACAGATCACTGCTGTGTGTGTGTGTGTGTGTGTGTGGAGCTCCGGGTGCCAGCATGTGGGCTGGGAGAGAACACACTGCGGCGGAGCTGTGTGTGTGTGTGTAAGAGAGAGAGTGTGTGTGTGTGTTGAAGTTTAAGTGAGATTTAAGGCATCAGCTGTGGTATTACAGTAAGCTGGGTGGAGCAGTTATGATATAACACACACTCTTTCACTCTATTTCTCTCTCTGTCATCTCTATTTCAGCTTTCCCACACTGAGACACACACACACACACACACACACACACACACACACACACACACACACACACAGAGCCTACTGCCCAAACAGGAACTTCTCCAACGTCAATCTAACCATACACTTAAGCAAAAAACTCTGCCAATGGGGTAAGCTAATTATTCTTGGTAAGATTTCTTCAAAAAAGTAATCACAGAATAAGTAACGTAACATTTAAATCAAGCAAAAATCACAGATTTTTTGCCTTAAATTTGGAAACAAGAATTATTGTGCGTATTTTGGTGCGTTTAGATTTGCACCTGTGCGAAAACGCTCCAAGTAAACAAACTCACCAACTGATCTGAACCAGGGAAATTAACTACATGTGTGAAAAAGCTCTAAAATACTTCCTAACCTGGGATAAGTTGGTGCAGCCAAGGCCATGTTTGTAAAATCTATTAGGAGCTTAAACTATTGTAGGTCTTAATATCTTAATTCATTGTTTTTTATATTAATATCAGAATTAGCACACATCATGTGTCAATATTATGCACCCTAAATGCAAGGTTCACACTACACAACTTTTTGAGTCACCAGTTGTTGAGACATTTTCACTACATTTTTCATCAAGTGCAAATCACAGACTCATTTTTCTGCTTTCCAGAAACACGTTTATCACGAGATAAACAGAACTGAGCGCACACAAGAACTAGCGATGCCGTGCAGAGAACCTTTAGAGAGGAGAATACGCACTTAAAGTGAGGCCAAAATGAATGGGTTCATATGAAGCAACTGATCAAAATTCATAAATTCAGAGTTCATAAATGTCTGATCTAATATTTTTTCTAACTCAAACTCATTGGGATTGGCTCATTTTTTTGTGAAAAAGATATTTATCAAAACACATTTTCGATAAACACACACTGTACACCCCCCCCTCTACACATTTATATTACATACAGTATGTTTGGCCAAGGGCTAATAAACATTGCTTCATTTGTAAATTTGAAACTAAACAAATTTTCTACTCATATCTTGAGTTTAATTCATTTTCTTTTACATTTTATTAAAAAACTAATAAAAAAAGAGTAGCACTTTTTAAAAGAAATGTAACATAAGAAAGGTAAAGGGCAAATATTAACCATGTAAGCTGTTTATATTGCTTGCAATTTAGGTGAAGCGAGCATGAGTAAAGGATTTTAATGTAGAATTGCTTCATTTTGCTGAATTAAATACAAGTAACAAAGTAAACGAGTAACAAAAATATGAACACCACACAAGGGTTAAACTCAGTGTTGTAAAAAATGTAAAAAACTGATACAGATACACAGATACACTTTCTTTGCTTTTTTTTTTAGTAAAACACATTTTTCTACTTTCTAAAATGTAAGAAATCCTCAGAACAAGCAGATAATTACTAGATTTTTAGCTCTATTTACCCCCATTCATAAAGGATTCACTCGCCCAAGCCCCTCCCACAAATGAGCAAAACAAAGTGTAAAAAAAATCCTTTTTAACCAGCTTTAACTCAAACACAACTTCATCCATCAACTGGAATCAGTCCACAAACACAAAAGAGCAGAGATATGATGATTAGAACACGTCCATGTTTGTGTTATGAATTCCTCAGCCATAAACTAATGCACTCACTGTATCACTACAATGTGGAGGCGGATATCCTTTCTGGGACTGGTGAACAATGCACTGGAAGTGTGTGTGTGTGTGTGTGTGTGTGTGTGTGTTCACGCTGTCACTACAAATCAGAAACAAATGTTCAGAGCAGTCAGGAAGGATGGGCCGGACTAAAACAACAGATTTACAGCAGGAGGATATTTAAAGTTCTGTTTAAAATCATCCTAAACCCAAAGACAAAGCGTGCAAGAGTTCACTAGTGTTCTCCTGTGTTCTCACAATACAACAGACCTAACAGAGTTCCTACAGTACTCACTACAGGATTCTTTAAACAATGCCATAGAAGAAGACCATTTTTGGTCAACAGGTACATTTTAAAACACATTTGAGGTGCACGGATTGTTGAAAATTCGCAAAACGATATACAGCTCTGGAAAAACGTAAGAGATCACTTCAGTTTCTGAATCAGTTTCTCTGATTTTGCTATTTATAGGTTTATGTTTGAGTAAAATGAACATTGTTGTTTTATTCTATAAACTACAGACAACATTTCTCCCAAATTACAAATAAAAATATTCTCATTTAGAGCATTTATTTACAGAAAATGAGAAATGACTGAAATAAAAAAAAGATGCAGAGCTTTCAGACCTCAAATAATGCAAAGAAAACAAGTTCATATTCATAAAGTTTTAAGAGTTCAGAAATAATCAATATTTGGTGGAATAATCCTGGTTGGTTTTTAATCACAGTTTTATTTCATGCATCTTGGCATCATGTTCTCCTCCACCAGTCTTACACACTGCTTTTGGATAACTTTATGCTGCTTTTACTCCTGGTGTAAAAATTCAAGCAGTTCAGTTTGGTGGTTTGATGGTTTGTGATCATCCATCTTCCTCTTGATTATATTCCAGAGCTTTTTAATATGGTAAAATCAGAGAAACTCATCATTTTTAAGTGATCTCTTATTTTTTTTGTTTAGATCTGTACAGTAACGCGTATGTAAAAGTGATGAGAGTCATGCAACAATGCAGTTTTTGTACGCAGTACGAATTTGTAAAGACTCTAAAAGCTTTCTTTAAGACTGTACAACCAACAAAAGTAAATTAAAAGTTAAATAATCTCTACAGACATTTTTACAATAGATTCTATTTATAAAAACTGATCACAACACAAAGACAATCACAGAATCTCCTTTAAAGTTCATGCAGCTAAACAAAGACAGCAGCTTTAAAAGAACATAAGCAGAGTTTTCCAACCTGAGAGTTCTCCGCAGAAAGAGAGGAAGAGCTGTGAATGAGTGTCGTCCAGAAGAAGAAGAAGAAAAAGAAGAGGAGGAGGAGAGAGAGACAGAAATACTCTCTCTCTGTAGATCACTAAACTGCCAACGCAACTTTTCTTCTGCTTATTCTGCTCCAAGCTTCATTCTGAAGACGTCTATCCCCTGTTTCGCTCTCTCTATCTCTCTCTTTCTCTCTCTCTCTAGACGTAACTGGCTTTCCAGCTGCTGTTCATTTAAACCGACCAATCAGAGCTTTCGGGGTCAGTGAAGGATTCTCTTTCAGCTCAGGTCTGCATGTGTGGGTCTGTTTGTTTTCATATGTTTCCAGGACTAAAACTGTCCTGATTTGGAAGGAAAAGAGGAGAAAGAACAGGAATAACCTTCAGAGAGAGGAACAGCAGAACCACCCGCACGTTTTTACACCACTGTTCCTCACAAAAGCTCCATTCAACTCACTTAACCTCACCATTTCTTAGTGAAACTCAACTAGAAGAGAATCTGCTCGGCATCTTATTTCACTCCGGTGAAGATTTTAAAATCCTCCAGTGAATCTACAGAGGAGTACGAAGTGTTTTTTTTTTTACATTTTATTTAAATGTAAATAAAATAATGAATTTAAGAAAGGTAAAATATAATTATATTTATATTAGTAGTGTCAATAATTAAAATACTAGTATATACTTGTATGCTTAAGGGGGGATAAAGCCGTAACGTGGGGCGCTGGAATAAAGAATGCATGATAAATTGTATGGAGAAAACTTTTTTTTACATTATTATAAACATCCCAGCTTGGTTGTAAGGATTTCTGAATTAGAACTTAATTAGCTGAGTATAAAAGAGCGTTTTTACACATATAGTTGGTCTCTAAGATCTGAATCAGTTTGTTTTGGTTTCACACAGGCATAAAAACTAACAAAACTAAACAAAATGCGCACCAATAAACCACGCGAGCACATCGTCTCCTCTGATTGGTCAGAGTTGTCTCAGCAATTGCTTAGGGCCTCAAGCTGGCCTGGGACCCCCAGACAGTGTGATTGTCCCTTTAAATTCTGTGATGGTCAGTGCAGGAAGGTACAACAACACTGCAATCAGAATCAACCTGAAGGGGGCGCCTCTCACTAGTTGCTAAAAGTAGAATATAACCAGACTGGAACATGTTCAGCAGTATCCATGCACACCAGCTGTTCCCTGATCATGGAAACAACACAACAAACCTCAACAAAACCTATCCTTTTGATAAAATAATCCTATATTTGATAAGATGAGTAAGAGCTTGTAAAGCTAAACAAATATTAAGTTTAATTAAGTTAACTTAGTTTTATATGGTTTTATTATGGTTATATTTGGAGCCGCGCTCTGTCTGAACGCAGAGACGAGGCGCAACAATTTTTGCCCCCATTACTGAGAGATGATCTGTATTTGATGTATTTGTGTGCATCTTCAGACCAGTGTCTCTCCCATAATATATGCCTGTAGGAGCTTAAATACAGAGTACGACTCCAAGCTGTGGAGACGCAGTGATTCCACTGGCTGGACGGAAAACGACAGAATCGCTTTCTACCCTCTACAAACTTCAAACTGACTGCAAAGCTCAGGAACTAAATCAAACACACACTCACTCACACTTATACACACTCATACACACACACACACATGGGTGGAAAAAAATGTGGCATAAATAACTGGAATCTGGATTTTGGAAAACTTTCATTAAATACACTGTAATTCAGAAGCAGGACGAGGCGCCAGAACTTTCTCCAAACATCCTGAACTCAGAGGAAGACTCAATTACACCAAATACCAAACAGCCGTCTTTAATCTGCCAGAGAACCACAGCAAATAATTGTGTTTTTAAACACATACAGTACAGGCCACAAGTTTGGACACACCTTCTTCTCTTTTTCAGTGCGTTTTCTTTATTATTTTCATGACTATTTACATTGTAGATTCTCACTGAAGCATCAAAACTATGAATGAACACATGTGGAGTTTTATGTACTTAACCAAAAAATGAGCTGAACCTCCACAGTCACCGGACCTGAACCCAATCCAGATCCAGGTTTGGGGTGAGCTGGAGCACAGAGTGAAGAAGACAAAGGAGCAACAAGTGCTAATAAACACCTCTGGGAACTCCTTCCTTCTTTCAAGACTGCTGGAAAACATTTTATTTCAGGTGGCCACCTCTTAAATGAAGCTCATTGAGAGAATGATGCCAAGAGTGTGCAAAGCAGTAATCAGAGCAAAGGGGGGCTTTTATTTTGAAGAAACTAGAATATAATTAGTTTTTTTCAGTTATTTCACCTTTTTTTGTTAAGTACATAAAACTCCACATGTGTTCATTCATCCGGGTTAGCACCCGAACATCCCTTTCAGACAGCTTCCTCTTACAGCATCCACAGTTAATCCTGTTGGATGTGTGTATGTATGTGTATGTGTGTTTGTGTATAGGTAACACCAGTTTTTAATCTCAAGCTGCCACTCAAGCTGCATCATAATTAAAAAAGCTTTAAGCCAGAAGGTGAAATCAGATAACGTGTGTGTGTGTGTGTGTTATAATGTGAGGGTGTGTGTGTGTGTATAAGGGTGTGTGTGTGTGTTCGTACCTAGAGAGCGGTCCTTGGTCTGGTTGGCAGAGCGCACCACGGGCAGGCTGGCGCGGGAGCGTGAGCCGCGGGTGAACCCCAGCGGGGCGTCGCACTCCGACATGACCTCCAGAGCGTCCAGAGAGATCAGGGAGCCCTGCTCCAGCTGCTCCCCCAGAGAGGAGGGTACGGGGCTGGGGCACGGACACGCCGCGCCCTGCTTAGGGCTCCGGGTCTGCAGAACAAAACACACACACAACCAACATTACAAAAAACTGAAAAATACAAATACCCAACATATCTCTTTGGACGAGGAGAAGCTGATCAGTGTTCATAATCTCATTTGAGACACAAAAAAAATAAAAAATAGAAAATTGGATGTAAAAAACCCTTTCTTTTTGAATGTAGTGCTGAGTACAGGAAATAAGTTTTCATCCATTTTTTCAATTTTAGTTTTTTAATTTCAACCCCTCACAATCAACATTTTAGGAAAAATGAAAAATGAATCTTTTTTTTTGTTTTCTAATTTTTCCATTTTTGCATTTTGCAAGTTGGATTATGTCAGTATAACATTTCAGGCTAAATTTAAACATAGAAATTTGGGTATAAAACTAATATTATTAGTTTAATTATTAGTTAAATAATATTAATATTATTTATTTATTTTTTTCATTTACTTTGGTGAAGAAGAAATATATTTTCATG
The DNA here is from genome assembly GCF_023375975.1 of Astyanax mexicanus. Classification (NCBI taxonomy): domain Eukaryota; kingdom Metazoa; phylum Chordata; class Actinopteri; order Characiformes; family Acestrorhamphidae; genus Astyanax; species Astyanax mexicanus. The sequence continues at coordinate 1,160,971 of NC_064413.1, forward strand.
TTTTTTTTTTTAATCTCTTGTTTTCCATTACAGCCTTCACTAACAGAATTTAAAAAATGTATCTTCTCTCATTTTTTAGTTTTTGGTAGATTTTTCTATTTTTGCATCTTGTTACAAAAATCTGATGGTATAATGCAACTTACTCTTGTTACAAAATAGAAAAATCTGAAAATTGAGGGAAGATTGACATACTCAATAATAATAATAATAATAATAATAATAATAATATTTGGACGGCTGACTGATCAACAGGTTCACGGCCAGGTGTCACTTCTTCCCTCATTGTTTCATGAGAAACTCAGGTGATAATAAAGATGATAGAGTTTATTTTGAGTGTTGAATTTGTGTTTGGTAGATGTAAATGAGAAATTTCTCTATATGAGGCCCAAACAGGTGTTGATTCAAGTGAAGGAGCCATAAATAAGCCAATAAACACAATCCTGACTCTGATAATTAACAAAAACTTCAGGCATAACCAAATCAACAATCTGGAGCATTCTCACAAAACAAAAAGTATTTAAAATAGTTACATTATTATTATCATTATTTTATTCAAAATCAGCAGTTTTCGTAACTTTTAGCAATATGATTTTCTGTAGTATGACATGTTTTGTTATATCCCCAAAAACATTATTAATACAAATATATATATATATATATATATATATATATAGAAGCTGTTTAAGATGTTTAAATAACCTAAATAAAAAAGTAAGTAAAATTAAATAAAGTTGCATATACTGAGATCCTGAACAGATACTAATATCTAAAAGTTATGTTCATACACTGTGCGATGAGTCGATAACGTAATTAATTGTAATTGCATCAAATCGTTTTTATTTAACATTAAAATAGTCATAAAAATCTTAAAATAATCAATATGAGATTGTATCGTAATTAGACTTGTGATTTAAAACCCTAAGGCCTAGTTCATGCACACACACACACACACACACACACACACACACACACACACACACACACACACACACACACACACACACACAGGTCTAATACAGTTTCATTCAGAGCAAAAACAACAAACCAACAGGCCCAACAGGCTTGTGAGAACACACCAAAGTAAACTCAACACACACACACACAAACGCACACACAAACGCACACACTCCCGCCTTCAGAAAGCTAAAGCATTAGCATGCTAGAGCTGCAGATCAACACCTCTCAGGAGGCGGGGTTTATGTGAGTCCACAGTTCCATGCTGAAACACAGTTAGATTAGCTGGGATGCTCTGAGCTCACGTGAGGCTGATGATGATGAAGAGTCTCGATTTTTAGCAGATATCTCTGAATATTTAACTCACAGTGCAGAGAAGACAACATCCCCTGCAAACACTACAGACAGAGAGAGAGAGAGAGAGAGGGATGGTTTCAGGTTCACAGAGAAGAAAAAGTTTCAGAAGGTTTAAAAGGCGAGTAACGTGATCCATAAGCCCATAAACTTCCTGCAGGATGACATTCTGATGAAGCAGACAGGAGCTGTCAGTCTGAGTATCACTGATAGTTACGTTACAACAGATCACCTCCAAAGCCTGCGCTCTCAAACCACTCGTATAATTATTTCAGAGAGTTCACACTAGGTTTAATATGGAAGCCCATTCCCGCCACCTAAAAAAAATAAATAATCCAGCAAAATGTTTTTTTATTATTATTAAGTAAACTGCTATCTCAATATTTTGAGATACTAAGTCAATATTTTGAGATACTAAGTCAATATTTTGAGATACTAAGTCAATATTTTGAGATACTATCTCAATATTTTGAGATACTATCTCAATATTTTGAGATACTATCTCAATATTTTGAGATACTAAGTCAATATTTTGAGATACTAAGTCAATATTTTGAGATACTAAGTCAATATTTTGAGATACTAACTCAATATTTTGAGATACTATCTCAATATTTTGAGATACTAAGTCAATATTTTGAGATACTATCTCAATATTTTGAGATACTAGTAGGCTGTACAGAGACAGAAGCAGGTGAGACAAAGATGCAAAATGGATACCATCATTGAGGACTACTTCAGACGTGGATTCACAAATCATGAAATATTGGAACTTTTAGAGGAATCACACAATATCAAAATAAGCCTCCGGATCTTGGACGAGGCTGAAGTTAGCTTCTTATTCGCCAGTGTCTTATTCAGATTTCCGTTCCACCTTAAATGCTGGCTGAACATTCATGCGGCCGCCTGTAGATGTCGCATTTTAACAGTAAAAAACAGCATGTAAGCAAAGTGCTGTGAAAACGCTCTGAATAAAGGGGAGAACACAATGCGAGGGACAGAGTTTAACTCTGAGTGAAATATAATGTAAATAAAATTAAATATGAATTAAAACGTTATTGCTCTCACTTTTGGCCTAATTCCCAGGTCATTATCTACAGGTGGCCGCATGTATATTCAGCCAGCATTTAAGGTATCTCAAAATATTGACTTAGTATCTCAAAATATTGACTTAGTATCTCAAAATATTGACTTAGTATCTCAAAATATTGAGATAGTATCTCAAAATATTGACTTAGTATCTCAAAATATTGACTTAGTATCTCAAAATATTGACTTAGTATCTCAAAATATTGAGATAGTATCTCAAAATATTGACTTAGTATCTCAAAATATTGAGATAGCAATTTACTTAATAATAATAAAAAAAAATTGCTGGAGTATTTTTATTTTTTAGGTGGCGGGAATGGGCTTCCATAGTTTAACTATCTGGAGTCAGGAGGACAATAAATCGACCTTTAAAAACACTCATTAATGCTCTTTAACAAGTGCAACTGAATCTGAAATCAAAACAACATCAAAAACCTTCTTAAAGAAGATACTTAAAGAAGGCATTTTCATACTATTCTTTATTTAGAATACTGGAATTATAAAAGCTGCTTTCCAGACTTTCCAGAATCTTGTGTGGTACACTGCAAGGGTTGAATGCTATCTGCTCCCAGTGCTGTGTGTAGGGTAGACGTCCCAAGTCTGTCGGAAGTTGAATATGTGTTACGTTACAACAGATCACTTCCAAAACCTGTGCTCTCAAACCACTCTTATAATTATCTCTGAGAGTTCACACAGGGTTTAACTATCCGGAGTCAAAAGGACAATTAATGGACCTTTAAAAAAAAAAACCTTTTTAAGAAGATACTTAAAGAAGGCGTTTTCACACTAGCCTTTATTTAGAATACTGCAATGGTTGTTCTGCGAGTTTTCTACATTTCGTTAAATATAAAAGCAGATTTTCAGCAAAAAAAACATGCCCAGATTAGCGAGGTATGATCCTTCTCTAATAATCAATTTCCTGGGGTTTACATAAAGCAGAATCTTGTGTGGTATGGAACGCTGCAGGTGTTGAATGCTATCTGCTCCCAGTGCTGCGTGTAGGGTAGACGTCCCAAGTCTGTCGGAAGTTGAATGTGTGTTACGTTACCACAGATTGCTTCCAAAACCTATGCACTTAAACCACTCGTATAATTATGTGGGAGAGTTCACACAGAGTTTAACTATCCAGAGTCAGGAGGACAATATATGGACCTTTAAAAAACATTCTTTAATTCTGATTACAAGTGCAACTGAATCTGATATCAAAAAAACTTCACAACCATTTTTTAAGAAGATACTTAAAAGGTGTTTTCACACTAGCCTTTAATCCGAATACTGCAGTGCTGTGTGTAGGGTAGACATTCCAAGTCTTTAAGAAGTTGAATGTGTGTTATGTTAATGGACCGGTAACACTTTATAATAACTTTCATTTATATACCATTAACTAATGATTAATAACTGTTATTTTTCACATTTTAAGAAACTAAAAAGTTGCTATCACATTTGTAAATGCTAATGAATGCATTGTGTGCTACACTGCAGATGTGGAAGCCTCAGTATCTGCTCCCAGTGCTGTGTGTAGGGTAGATGTCCCAAGTCTCCCAGAAGTTAACAATAACATTATTAATAACATGCTCCGTGAAGTCAGATAAAATCTAGAATCTAGAAACAGAATCTAGAACGAGTGGCCCAAGAGTGAACACAAGCGCTTACACAGGCGACGCATACTTTTTTTTTACCCAATCACGTGAAATCACGAAGGAAAGAGAGGGCATATTCATGAAGCACATGCAAAACAGAGAGTGTTGTGATTGGTCTGTTCTCTAAAAAGGGTCTGTGAGTCAACCAATCAGTTTTAAGTGTGGGCGGGCAGTTTTTTTTTTTTTTTTCTTCTTCTTCTGGATGGGATGCATTCAGGAGCATCATGGCTCCCATCAAAACTTGTTTCTCCTCTCACTACTCTAAAGTATATCCATGTCTGGTAAAAGTAAAAAACAATTAAATACTACATACCCTAAAATTAATTTTTGCAACTTGGGATGTCTATTATTCTGTAGATAAAGACATAATAACTGGGTGATTTTAGAAGCATCAAATAATCATGTAATAATGCATGTAATAATACTAGAAACTGAAATTTAGCTGTTTTTAAGCAACTTGATGGTGCTCAACCAACTTATTTCTCAATATTTTACTCTTCTCTTAACCTCAGATCATCTCAGTAACACAGTAAGTCAGTGTAATACTAGATAGAGGTCAGATATGATGATCTGCTTCTGTGAGATCTGACTGTAAACACAAGTCGAAACTCTTAACCACAGGCCAAATCCCACACTCATAAAAAGTGTCCAATCAATCCCATACCTGAGTTAATAATGTGATCAGACAGGTTTCTGAACTGTTTAAAGTTCACACAGCGTATAAATACTTCAGTGACAGATACACTATAGACCAGCACACACACACACACTAAAAATACACACTACAACTACATACTGCATGATACAATCTAGAAAGAAAAACAACTACCAGTGAACATGAAGCAATCTCTTCGTCTTTATCACTGTTTATTTTCATAATACAGACGTTACATCCAGGTTTTTTTTTATTAATCAATAGGGCTGAGTATTGTTTTAAAATGTTGGATACCGATACGATACTTTGTATTTGAATTCGATACAGATACCAAAACAATTGTAACATCTGATACTGAATTATACCAAAAAAAAAAAAAATACAAAAAGTGACAGATTCCATCTTTCTGGATCTTTTTGGAACAAAAACAATGGGCATTTTTGTTTGTGGCGCTTTGATAAAAACAAAAACAGCAGCATTATTTGTGTTCGCTCCGCCAAAAAAAAAAAAAATTAAAACAATTATTTCAAGCATTTTAATGATAACGATAATAAACATGATATTTTGCATTATTTAAAAACGTGTTTTTAAAAGTATTATGTTGTATTAGCCTGAACTTCTTAAAGAAAAACAATTGGATGCTCAATATATTAATGGAAATTATATATATAAATATGAAACCCTGCACGGAAGTGCTTATAAACGGATAGATTTTTTCCCCTATTTTCTCTCAATTTAGCTTGGCAAGTTGTGCTCTCTCGGGGCTCCGGCAGCTGATGGTAAACTGCATAACCGGGATTCGAACCAGCATACTCCTGATCATAGTGGAAGATCATAGTGGAAGCTTTTTAAACCACTGGACTACTTGACGCCTCTATAAATGATTAAATTCGAGTACCTCAGACTGGGGTTTACATATTAAGCCCCGCCTCTACTTTATATAAGTAACGTGCCATTAAATATTAACTATAAAACAGACAAAATCAAAAACACAAATAGCGCTATCACATTGATACATATTTCATGACATTAAGTGATCACTATTCTTTTTTTTTTAAATTTGTATTAATTAATGAATTAACTCTTTCCTTTTCAGGTTAACAAAATTCATGACCCTCCCCCTCAGCAGCAGGATTAAAACGTAAGTACATTGAAATGCTACTCTGGTGATGAGCTACCTTCATCACATCACATGATGATTATACACACACACGTAAACACTCACACACACACACACACACACACACACGAAATAACACTTAATGACTGTGTTTATGTGTTTATGTGTTTTTTGTTTATGAATGTGAGACATTTTTATCTCTAAAATGAGATTTTGTTCTGGGATTCCCCCGCTGACTGCATACAAGCAATGTGACAACAATCAGCTTCATTAAACACACACACACACACACACACACACACACACTCTCTCTGCTATTGAGTCCTGGAGTCCACTTCCTGTTCTGGATTTCTCCTGATGTTAAAACTCTGTCGCTTTGTAAAAACATTATCCGGGGTCGATGTTTCCGCCTGGTCTGAATAAACACAGGAGAAACGGACAGACCGCAGGACTGAGAGAAGAACGACAGGAAAGATAAACCTGAGGAAAGAACGCAGGAGAACTGAGAACGAAGGAGAAGAAATTCAACAAGGTTTGGACAGAAGAATTAGCGACCAAGGATTAGCGATGGCCCGAACACATTTATTAGCTCTGGAGTCCGAGTCCTTTAATTTTGAGTATCTGCCGATACAGAGTTACGATCCGATACTTTAGAAATTAATTAAATTAAATTAAATTAAATGTCAATTACAACTGTTTAACAATTTTATTTCTAATTTTTATCTCATTTTCTCCCCAATTATACACGGCCAATTACCCAACCCACTCATTAGGACTCCTCCCCCTATCAGTAGTGATGCTCCAACACGAGGAGGGTAAAGAAGACTAGCACACGCCTCCTCCGATACATGTGAATTCAGACTCCAGGCCTTTTTTTTTGAGCTGCTGCTGATGCTGTAGCATTACCAAGTAGCATCACAGCGCTAACGCTCAGAGGAAAGCGCAGCGACTCTGGTGGTTCTGATACATCAGCTCACAGACGCAGCCTTGTGCTGATCCACATCACCCTGGGAGTGATGAGGGGAAAGAGAGAGCGCCATCTACTGTACTGTACCCACCCAGAGAGAGCAGAGACAACTGTGTGTGCTCTCTCGGGGATCCGGCAGCTGATGGCAAGCTGCATGACCGGGATTCGAACCAGCGGTCTCCTGCTTATAGTGGCAGCGCTTTAGACCACTGCACACAATGTTACATTTATTTATAAATTAGTGATCTGAATCTTTTTTTTTTTCACTTCTTTGTGGGTTTATGAGTGTGTGTATGTGTGTTAATGAGTGTGTAAATGTAAGTGTATGTGTGTGTGTGTGTGTATGTGTGTGTGTTTGCGAATGACTCACAAGAAGGCGATATGAGACTGAAGGAGGAGGAGGAAGCAAAACAAAGAGAGCTTTATTTCTCTCGCTACACTTACCCTTACACTCTACTCTCTCCCTCCTCTTACACACACACTCACACACACTTATTTACACATACACTCATAGTTTATGGGCTTCTAGCACTACAATGACAGGGGTGAAGAGTGCAGGAGTAAGAGGTCTGTTTAGGTTTGTCTGTAAATAGAACTGGTGGTGAGAGCAGAGACTGGAGGATCTATTCAGTGCTGTTTATATTTAACTATTTAAAGATCTCATTCTGCTAAAATCCTCTTGTTCTTGTTGTTTGTGAAATACAGCAGATCTCTCTGAGTTGTTTATGATGCTGCACATGATAAAACTCTTCCTCATTGTCTGCAGCAGCTAGTAAAAGAAAATATTCAGAAAAAAACGAGTCGATCAGGAAAAGCACCGTGTCTACATCAACCCGTGAAATAGTATTCATGGCCCCGTCCACAGACAGAGCTGAAGCCGGGCGGCGACACCGTCTTGTCAGCATGCAGTTCATTCCTGTGTTATTTGTGCGAATAACACATCAGTGTTTATATACTTTACCCAGTAATTCAGAGCTAAGAAACAAATGGTTAGAATTAGTCTATGGAGGAAAAACACCACCAGCCAAGTACAATTGAGATAGGTAGGTGTTTAGATGTTTAGAACAGTTCTGTTTACACTAGTTAAAAGTAAAAATTCTAAACCCCGGGTTGGATTTTTACTTTCTGGAGCTGGACTCTACCCACCTCTGTGTGTGAGTAACTATAGGTTTAAATAGGATCTCCGGTGGATTTGGTGTTTTACAGAGACTCTATGACTAGGTCAGTATAGGCTGAACTGCACTTAGCAGGGCGTTATTACACATGTTGTTAAGTAAAATATGACATTGTAAAGACTGTTATTAGTGTAAAAATTTCTTTATTTTAAAACGTTTCTTCACAAAAACCACAAAAGCTGACATTGCATTTATTCATTTATATTAAAGACAAAACTAGACATTTTACAATGAATGAAAAAACGATGGAATGAGAGATTTCAGATTCCCCCAGAAACCCGTCCTATTTATTTAGTAAGTTTCACTCTGTCTACATGCCTCTGACATACTTTTCTACCTTATCTGATTTCATAATTTTACTCGAGAACACAGTAAAGAATGCCACCTCAATCATGTTCGACCAGCTTTTTAACAATGTGCTTTTTTTTTTTTTTACCAGTAACACACATTCACATATCAAGATTAAACAACATAAGATTATATCAAAACTACAATTCAACTGGAGACAGTAAGTAATTCACAGAAAGTTGCACTAAACTCCCTGATTTTAGCTGACTCCACCTTCAGCCCAAATTTGAAAAAATGCTATAAAAAATGTGTGAAGGAGGGGCACTGGGTGATGTATGGGTTTAGGGGTGGGACAGAAGGGGGAGCTGATTGCAGAGGCAGAAATTACCACAATAATTGTATTTTTTAAAGGTTAGGAAAGATTAATAAAAAATGTTAGCAGGACTGATATGGTATGATAGGTTTTATTACATCAAATGAACATATTTTAGATATTAATGAAAAAAATATGATTTAGGGTTTAGTTCCTTTTGTTGCTCTACAAATAAATGCTTTTTAGGATGTTTTTACAACTTTTTATTCCAGTTAAATCAGACTCGTTTGTTTTCACTCTTGGTGTGGTTGATTTGGTGTGGTGCGGTTGTGAGCACTATAATTACCAGAACAATCACACTCTCGAGTCTCTTGAGAGGAGATGGTCTCGGTTTGGTCAAAAGTTAAGTATGGAGTGGTTTACTTGTGGTAAAACAGAGATCTGACCTCAAACCAACCCAACAATCATCTGAACACTGAACGTTTAGATTTAATCTGGAATAGTTTATTACTACAGCTATGATCAAATGCAATATTCGCAGTTAATTTGTGCTAAATTGCAATAAAAAAAAATGATGGGATCTTTCTTCCTGTATTTACTTTCTAGCTCCACCCCAAACAGTTCTGACCAATCAGTGGAGACATTATTCTCACATGGTTAGTTGGGGGATTCCTTGTGTGAAAACAAACCAAACCAAAGGGAAAAAAATGTAGTTAAGTTTAGGAACTCATTAAATGATTCGTTCTAGCAGCAGTCCATGAATAAAAAAAAAATACCACCCTGTTGGTATACATGGCCTGTATGTGAAAATAATGATGCTTTTATACTCAACTCACAATTACTGTTTGGTCCAGAGCTTTAAACTAGTATAAAAGGTGTCAAACAGGTGTAAAAGTGCCATCAACCTCGGTATGAACCACCCACAGCGACGCAGAATTGTGAACATATGCGGAGGCAACACACTGAGATTCAGTCATAGGTTGCCACATGTGTATAGCACCCTTAAGGGCTTAAGGGGGTTGCCAGTTAAATATACAGTAGAACCCTCACTGGGGGGATTCTGACAGACGTTTGAATTAATACAAAATGATGAATAGTGGTGAATTGAGACATTAGTTAAAACATTTGTTATTTATAATTAATTAATTAGTTTTAAATAATATTTAGTTGAGACATTCTGTCGTAAGTACTGTTAATTAATATACAGGTATTTTAAAGTTTTACCAAGTTTTTTACCAAGTATTTTACTCACTAAACTGCAATTTTAATACCAAAAACGAACTGAACCAAACATGTAAAAATGCATTAAGTCAACAGCATGCTCACATCACACGTCTGTTTTAACAGAAGTATATTTTTCATGTATTATAAATGAAGGAGTCATCATTATCCGTGCTCAGAACACTGTGTTCTGTCTGCAGTTACTTTCAGGACAGGTTTGAACTCATGCCTCCTGTAAAATAAGCGTAAAACACAGTTTAACTCCTTACGCTCTGTGACTTTTATTACAGCCTGAGGATAACTTATTCAGTAACTACATGCAGAGCAATGCAAACTCTCTGAGTTGTTCGTAAGCGAGGAAAAAAGCCAGGAAATAAGAGGTTAATAAACAAATGAAATCGGTAATGTCACAGGTTTGAGTGTGAAAAGAGCTTGAGAGAAACCAAAGACTATTAAAAACACTTGATATTATTTATAATTTTATCTTGAAACAGTCTAAGACAGTGGTTCTCAAACTGTGGTACGTCTATCACTGGTGGTACACAAAGCATTTCAGGGTGGTACATCAGATACACCTAAATACATATTATATTATATTGTAATATTATATACAATATGAATGATTGAAATCTAGAAAGTTTTTACCTCTATTTTTCACAGCATCAGGTTTGTTTGTGTTCATAAAAGCTACAACACTACAGTTCTTAACAGTTTCATAGACCCTACAACTGAACCCTGTGAAACACCACCATTAAAAATAAAAATAACAACAGTTTCTGTATTATTACAGCCAATAAAAAATTTAAACTCCTAGTCTCTAGCCACCTTCAGACAGCCTGCCACTGTTTAACTGATTTTAGTTCTAAATGGTATTTGGTATGTTTTTAGTTGTTTTTTAATTTTATTTGATTTTTTAGTTAACTTTGTTAGTTTTTTTTCCAGATTTATTTTATTGTTATTAGTTATTGTTTATTTATATTTTACTCTTTGACTCTGTGATTTTAGGATTCCTACACTTAAATTCTTATTTTTAACTTATATGTATAATATATATTTTATAATATCTTATAATGTCTTATACATCTTTATTTTATTTTAAAAAATTGTCAATCCCTTTCCTATGTAACTGCTTGGCTAGATTGTAAATAAGGGAGTTTAATAAAAAATATCCATGTCTCAGAAAATTAGAATATTAAATATATAAGACCATTTTTTATGGACATGCGGATTTTATTTTCCAGCAGGAGTTTTAGTAGTTGGTAGTATTTAAATGGTTTTCTCTCAGTGCATTAACCAATAATCAGTAACAGTAATAATCAGAGTATGAGCTTCCTTTAACTTCTGATCTCCATCATCATCATCATCATCATCATCATCATCACAGCTGTAATGCAATACTGAGGAAACTCTAAAAGCTAAACAAGCCCTGACTGATCGTCTACACTCGTTCTACTCTGAGCTCTTCCCTTAAACACACAGCTGCCTCCATCCCGCCGCTACAGCTCTGTAAACGTGGCTCAAATTAGACGTACGAACATTCCTCAGACACACGTAAGAAACATCTAAAAGATGTTTTATATTTTCTTTTCTCTCACAGATGTGCTTTACTCTCTCGTCCAATCAGAACCAGACGCTCAACATCTCTCTCCTGTCTGCAGCTGGAACCTGCCGACGGGCGTTCATACGATGCAGATGTTAGATCTGGTGGTATAAATGTGTGTGTGTGTGTGTGTAATAGTGTGTGTGTGTGTTTTAGAGTAATGTAAACACACACACTGTATATGCAGACGTCTGCTCTCATACACACATACTTTTAAGCAGTCACAAAAACATACCCTCTCACACACACACACACACACACACACAGAAATGAGAAATGTGTGTGGGCATATCCTTGCTGAGTGTGCGGGTTGGGCCTAGCCCTGTGCTCTGGCTTGTGGCTTTAGTAATATTCAGGAATTTCAGTGTGTGTGTGTGTGTGTGTGTTTTGTTATATAAAAAATTATTTTTTGCACTCTCAGTATTACTAAGTATTACACCAAAAATTTGTATCATGTTATTTTAAAGATTATGTTAGAATTTTTGCATGACTTTTATAAAGGTTTATGATTTATTATACTTATTTTATAAGGCATATAGTAATGAAGTAGAAGTACTTAACTACTGTACTAAAAAGTACTGAAATACTTTACTTTACTACAGTTTGTATAGATAGACGGAACCATATCTAATACACGGCGAATTACAGTGAAACACAGGGAATATATACAGCTCTGGAAAAAATAAGAGAGCACTTAAAAATGATGAGTTTCTTTGATTTTATCAAATTAAAAAACCCCTATAATATAATCAAGAGGAAGATGGATGATCACAAACCATCAAACCACCAAACTGAACTGCTTGAATTTTTACACCAGGAGTAAAGCAGCATAAAGTTATCCAAAAGCAGTGTGTAAGACTGGTGGAGGAGAACATGATGCCAAGATACATGAAAAAAACTGTGATTAAAAACTAGGATTATTCCACCAAATATTGTTATATTTCTGAAGTATTTTGGGTAGTTCCTAACAGAGTCTGAGCTTTTTTTTTAGACATATGTCCTGTCACCTCCTCCCATCCTGCTACATGATGTCTCTATTCAGGAGGTCACACTCCCATCACTCTCACCTGTCAATCAAACAGCAGGAGACCCACCCTATAACTCCTCCCCGGGGTTAAAGGTCAGGGAAAGCATGTCATTACCACCAGAACTTCTCTCTGTTTCTTAGCAGGAGAGCAGAGAGAGCTGTGTTTCTCTGAGTTAACACAGACTTTTTTACCACTTTCACAAGACTAGTGCTCTAGTGTTCACTTCTACACCGATCATGCATAATATTATGACCACCTCCTGGTCATAATAAATGAATTAAATAAATGAAGAGAGCACTTCAGTGTCTGAATCAGTTTCTCTGATTTTGCTATTTATAGGTTTATGTTTGAGTAAAATGAACATTGTTGTTTTATTCTATAAACTACAAACAACATTTCTCCCAAATTACAAATAGAAATGTTGTAAATTACATCATTTATTTACAGAAAATGAGAAATGGCTGAAATAACAACAAAAAAAGATGCAGAGCTTTTAGACCTCAAATAATACAAAGAAAACTTTAAAGTTCATATTTTTAAGAGTTTTAAGAGTTCAGAAATCAATATTTGGTGGAATAACCCTGTTTTTTTAAATCACAGTTTTGTTCATGCATCTTGGCATCATGTTCTCCTCCACCAGTCTTACACACTGCTTTTGGATAACTTTATGCTGCTTTACTCCTGATGTAAAAATTCAAGCAGTTCAGTTTGGTGGTTTGATGGTTTGTGATCATCCATCTTCCTCTTGATTATATTCCAGAGGTTTTTAATTTGGTAAAATCAAAGAAAATCATCATTTTTAAGTTCTTTCTATTTTCTTCATTCTTCACAAAATTAGCAAACAGCATTGGGATGTAATGATCATGCTGGGACAGTAAGAGTAGGGTTGGGTCTCGGTTACTGAATGAAACATCTTTCCTGTCTGATTTCCTTGTTTTTAGCTGACTGTGAGGCTTCAGAAGTTCATCAGGTCTGTCTGTGTTTCCTGAGACTCTGAACTACAGATCACGCAAAGCTAAAAAAGACTGAGAGAAAGGAGAGGAATTTTTAAAAAAGCTGATGTCTGTAAGTTTTGGGATTTAGGGGATTTAGCGCCTCTCTGGTGAGAATGGGTAATTGCACAGATCATGCAGAAGAATCATTTTAAACTGGGCGGGTGTGATGCGATCACCTTTCAGAGTGGATGAATCCGATTCCAGGTTATGTTCAGTCAGAGAGAGAGCTATTGAACTCTAAGTTTCCTCTTCTGAAGTCCCCATTGCTCCACCAGCCGCTCGCGTTCAGTAAAACTGAGCCGGATCCTCTTTTAGAGGCTGCACGTGTGACGAAAATACGTTAAAAAGACGTGTGACGTGGCCAGAATGATAAAAACTCCAGTGAAAAAGTGACCCAACACCCCAGTTTTTACATTAGAATAAATATATTATTAGCATTAGCAGGGATGGTGGTTCAGCACACTGGTACCATTAACCACTATATTTTATCCATATTCTTCTCCACTCAAAAATGCTTTTCAGTTTAGAAACTAGATAATAATACAGACTGACACTTTAAAAATTTTAACTATTACTATATAAGTATCTGAGTATGAGTCTATATAAATACTCATAGCTCTGGTGTCTGATATAGTTTAGAGAAACACGCTGATGGAATCTGGCCTCCACCTTTAACCCATCCCTTTAACTAATCCATGCTAAGAACACACATGTACACACAGTGATAAACAGTGAACACATGCACTCAGAGAAGTGTGCAGATCCATCATCATCTTGGTGGTCACCATTACAACTACAGGAACAGCTGCTGTGGAGAGATTTGTCACGTCGTGTGTGAAAGTTCTTAAAATAAAATAGAGCTAAATAAATTAACAGCCCAGTACAAAATATCATTAGTTCATATCAACGTATTAAAGATTATAGAAATAGTCCAACATTGTGAACATTACCATTGCTAATAATGCTAACTAACAGACATGGCAGCCGGACTTTTAAGCAGGTTTGAAGCAGGCTACCTGCGATGCTAACAGCTAGCCAGCCTTAGCAGCGATGGAGCTGCAATGCTAATGCCAGGTTCACAATACTTGATTTTAGCCCAGTTCTTCAGTCACCGACAAAAAAAAAAAAAAAACGCTGCACAGTAGTGTAGTGTTAACGTTCGCTGATCCATCGCTGACTGTTCAACCACTAGTCGGAGAGGCCTGGCAAATATTTGGCATGCTAGATATCTGACTCAGTCAATGACTAGGAGTTCAAAACACATCTCCTGTTTTACCAGAGGTGTTTATGGAGAGTCTGACCACTTTCTGTTGTATTCCCCCTGTTATATCATAAATTAATTACTATTAAACTCTACAGGAAGTATGCGAATGAGTCTTCTATAAATGGGGGTGAATGGATCTAAAAGCTAAAAACTTTAAATTAAATATAATAATGAACTACGTGTTTAAAAAGTAGAATAATATATTTTACTAAAAAAGCAAAGAAAGCATCAGGAAACAACTAATCTGCATAAAAAGCATGTTTTTAATTCACTTTCAGTCTTGAGAACTGACTCACTGACATACATCCAACTATTAAGTGCTATCTGAGTGCTTTCTGAATGAGGCACAACTGAATGTAGTTAATCAGAATTGAGCTTGGTTATCTTATTGTTTTGTATTTATGTTCCCTTCAAAAAAGCACATTAACACTGATCTAAACGACTGTAATATAAAAGTATAATCTGAAATATAAATATGAAACTACGTCAGTTGTTCTGTTATCACTATATGTGACACTCTGTGGAGTTTATCGAACAGGACACTGTCATATCAGTTGAGCCCCAATAACAGAGCTACGCTTTGTGCTTTAAGTCAAGGCCAGTTGCGTCTTCCAAGAAAAACAAAAGTTAAATCTTTGAAGGACATTCGACACTCGCTCTCGCTCTCTTTCTCTCCTTCTCTCTCGCTCGGAGGAGAAAAGATTCCTTTGTTTTTTATTCCTCCGCAGGCACGGCTTTATGGCATAACGGGCAATCAAAATCAGAGTACCGCAAAGAACGAGAGAACAAGAGAGAGAGAGAGAAAGAGGGAGAGCTGTCTCACTCTATCTCTATGCAGTACAATCTATCACCTTTACGCTTGACTGACTTAAAAGGAGAATGCACTATGAAATCTCTCTCTTTTTCTCACTTTCTCTCTCTCTCTTCCTTTCTCTTTCTCTCTCTCTCTCTCTCTCTCTCTCTCTCTCTCTCTTTTTCTCTCCAAACCCCTGTCAAGTATGACAGACAGAAAGAGTGCATCTCCACCCCAGAACTAGTGCAGCGCTCCTGGGATGAAGACGTGGTTTAAAGGCCCTTTCTGGAAATACTTCACTAAAAAACACAAATGTTCACTATTGTGTCCAGGCATGTACCGTATTTTACGCTGAATATATAATTTTTCCAAAAATCCTCAGAGCTCCTTATAATCCGATGCTCCTTATGTATGAATTCTATCAGTCAGGTTTTAAGGAGCAGTAAAGACACTCCACTGAAGTACAGAGTTAAACAGGAGATTCAGTGAAGTTTCTCCAGCAGTAAGGCTGGAGCAGTATTAGTATTAGCATTAGCTGCTAACCGCTGTTTCCCTGTTCAGAGGTGTACCCTGCTTGTACCCTGCATGTAGCCAATACAGGATCCAGTACCATTTATGCTAAAAAACAAATTGTAGAGGATAAACTGCAATATAACTTTTCTTTTTTGTCTTTTTTTGTTATTCAGCCAAATAACAAAAGTGCTTTTATGCATTTTAATTATAAAAATTCAGTAAAATTCTTATATCCAGTCAGATTAGGCTCTAAGAGACTCGTCCTCTATTGATTTTACTGTTAAACTGAATTACTGTTCAGTCAGAAAAACAATCCTATAAAAAATTACGACTTTTTAAGTGCTTCTTATGAAAGGTTTCAACTAAAGCTGAGAGATACAGTCCTTCAGCCACAGAGCTGAAACCCAGTCCAAACCCTCACCCTGCTCCTTACTGACCAACCCTGACCACACACACACACACACACACCACACACACAGGAAAACACATCGCCACCGGGCAGCAGAGGAAATTAAAGCAATCTATCCTTTCATGGGTTTGGATCAGAGCAGGGAGGCGAGAGAGAGATCAAGGGAGGTGAGCAGGGATGGAGGGACTGCAGGGGAATCAGTGTGTGTGTGTGTGTGTGTGTGTGTATAATGTGTGTGTGTGTGTGTGTTTTGGGGGGTGTTTGGTCACAACCTAGATATCAGTTCACAAGCCTTCATCTAACCAAGATGTGTTCAACTTAGGGTTGAGCGATACGGCCCTAAAATAATATCACAATATTACATGGTATTTTTCGTGAGAACGATACTCTTGGCGATAAAAAAATATATATTTCAAGAATACACTACTGTACTACTGAATGAAAATTAAATTGTATTATAGCATACAATATGATATGGCAAATTACAATAATTTTATCAGATTTGTAACAGAATTATATGATCCAGAATGATCAGTCATGATAATAATAATGCAAAAATTAAGAGAGCACAAGTGCTCTAAATTGTCATCAAAAAAAGAATATAACAAAAAAGATGAGAGCTTTCAGACCTCAAAAATGCAAAGAAAACAATATATGTTCATATTTATATATTTATAAAAAGAGTTCAGAAATCAGAAATTTTCATGCATCTTGGCATCATGTTCTCCTCCTCCACCAGTCTTACACACTGCTTTTGGATAACTTTATGCTGCTTTACTCCTGGTGCAAAAATTCAAAAAAGCAGTTCAGTTTGGTGGTTTGATGGTTTGTGATCATCCATCTTCCTCTTGATTATATTCCAGAGGTTTTCAATTTAGTAAAATCTAAGAAACTCATCAAACTGACAGAAGGTTTTGGGAAAGTTCGGGGTTCTAGAATAATTGTGAAAAAAGTTTGTTTGTAAAAGTAAAAGTAGGCGCAGAACAATAGTTTTGTCAATTTCACTGTGTTGTGAACTCCACCAGTCTTACACACTGCTTTTGGATAACTTTATGCTGCTTTACTCTTGGTGCAAAAATTCAAGCAGTTCAGTTTGGTTTGATGGCTTGTGATCATCTATTTTTATTATGGTAACTGCAGCAGAAATAAACGGTGTATGAGCAGGTGCACACAGTTGCTAGTTATTAGCTTTAAGTTCTGAAATTGTGTGAAACTCCTGTCGAAACTCTGTTCTCTCTCTCTCTCTCGTGATAAACTGATATCTGCTCTGGCTGAGAGTAGTGAAGGCATCACGCTTAAACGAGCATCTGAGCTCCACAGAAAAGCACATAAAGGCGTGGAGTCTGAGGAGCATCCATGCATGAGAATCGAGCAGCCAAACACTGAGCGCCGCCACCGGCTCAGCCGTTTACAGTGTAAACCCGTGACCCTGGAATGACCCGCCTCAGTATTCTGATGTATCGGAGCACGCCGTGCCGTCAGACGCCGCCCCAGACAATGAAGCTGCTGGTGGGGGGCGTCTGCGGGAGAGATGACCTGAGGACACCTGCTGATTTAGTTTGTGAACATTTAGGTCAGATCTGGAAGAAACTGCTCCTGGATCAGCCATGTTTAACATGTTTATTTTTTAAAATCTAAACAGTTGAATACATATGAAGACCTAATGGTAATATTACATTAGGAATACATTAATGGTTGCCTGTTGCTTTCCAGTGTGAACGCAGGGTTAGGCGCTCGGACTGTCTTTCTCTCTCTTTCTCTCTCTTCTTCGCTCACACCGTCTGTCTGTCTCTCTCTCTCTCTCTCTGAGATATACAGTAAAAATTATCTAGTCTATTAGACCAAACCACACTACACTATTATTACTGTCTCCTCACAATAATCCTGGGAAATTCCAGCATTTAAAAAAAATCATTATTTTAATCCATTTTTAAGGGACTGACACCACTTATATTATTTTAACAATCTAATTCTGATATTTCTTAAAAAGAACTCAAATACTAAAATGCATCCAGCAATCTGTCTTCATCTGCTGTATGATAAAAAAAAAAATAAATAAGAGACTACTTAATGATTATGTTCTTCCTTGATTTTACCTAATAAAAAAAAACTCTGGAATATAATCAAATATTGATTTCTGATCTCTTAAAACTTTATGAATATGAACTTGTTTTCTTTGCATTATTTGAGGTCTGAAAGCTCTGCGTCTTTTTCTTATTTTCTGTAAATAAATGCTCTAAATGAGAATATTTTTATTTGTAATTTGGGAGAAATGTTGTCTGTAGTTTATAGAATAAAACAACAATGTTCACTTTACTCAAACATAAACCTATAAATAGCAAAATCAGAGAAACTGATTGAAATTGCTGATCCCAAAAAACAATATATATATATATATATATATACCACTGAAGTTTTAGATCCAGAGTTCCAGATCAGTAGATCAGGTAAACTGATATCTGTGACTCTGTGGATCTCAGGTTACACTTCTTTCACTTCGTTCTGTTTCTTAATCAACAGTAAAAACTGCAGCAGAACCTGCAGCATGTTCTCCTGCAGCTTCTGCAGCTTCTGCAGGCTCGAACACGAAGCTCCTCCTGAAGTCTGATTAATAAAGAAACCGGATTCTTACCTTTTTTACACCTTTTATCCACGATTTCCTCCCAAAACCAGGAGTTTTAAAGAGCGCCGCTCGTCAGAATCAGCTCCCGCGCGCCATATCCCGCAGTTCAGAGAGTTTAGATAGTTTTTAACCTTATTTACTTCCAGTTTAGTGCAGAAGAATACACACACACACACACACCGACACACTGTTCTGCAGGAGTGTGTGTGAGCGCGCGCGTGGCTGTGCGCGCTTTCGGTCTGGTGGGCTCGAGCTCTCGTCTTACTGAACTGTGTTGTGTTGTTTTTTTCTTTCCCCACCGGTTTTGCGGCAGCAGCTCAGCGATTGGCTGA
Source organism: Astyanax mexicanus (assembly GCF_023375975.1). Lineage (NCBI taxonomy): Eukaryota > Metazoa > Chordata > Actinopteri > Characiformes > Acestrorhamphidae > Astyanax > Astyanax mexicanus. Next base: position 1,180,304 of record NC_064413.1, read on the forward strand.
TAGTTTAGCTCTGCGATTGGCTGGTGCAGTTCCGCCTCCTGCGCTACGATTGGGTAATAATAGTGCACACTCACAAGCACTCCACCAATAGCGCACTGAGAAAAAAAAAACTGGGAATGAATATATATTTAAAATAAATTACAAAATAAAATAATTATAAATAATAAAAAAAAGCCATTTTTTAGGAATGGGCAGTTTTGTGCCAGTTCACATTTAAAATGAACTAGTTCATTTAAACTGTTTTTTATTTTTATTATATATATTTTAAATTATTATTATTGCATATAATTGCATTGCATAATGGCACACCCATACCTAACTGAGAAATTAAAAAAATAATACAATTATTTTATAATCAGATTTGTAACAGAAGTTAATGATCCATAATGATTAGTCATGATACTAATAATAATAATAATGCAGTCCAAATATCTCCATATATCCAGGATTAAAGTAAAACAAATTATACTGAATATAATCTCTAGTCTCTAGTAGATATATAAATATGAGAAATGAAAAAAAGTGTTAATTTTTCTTTTGATAAAAACAGTAAAAAAGTACAACCCTGATGTGATAATTAGGGGTGAGTGATATGGTACCATATTTCAGGGTGTAATATTATTCACAATATTAAAAAATGTTGGCGATATTATTAAGTATGATATAATAACATGAAAAAATTATAAAAATACACTGCCTGACCAAATTGCAAAAATACGTGGCCCATTTTCTGATTTGCATTGGCTCAACTCACATCCAACCTGAGTGTCGCATTTGCCAACACCCCGGTTGCTGAGTATAATATGGCAACTGGCTCATGCCACTTGTGCCAACTCTTGCAGTATTTTTTTTTCTCATAAAAATGCTCAGCTCTGCTCATTGGCTGTTCCGAAAGCAGAGAAGGGTCAGTGTGCTAGTGGAGAAGCCCCTCCCCTCGCTGTGGAGATATGCGCAGGTGCAGCAGCCATAACAGATCGAAAAATGCACAAAAAATTTAATCAGATTTTTATCAGTGATATAAAATATGTCAGTGTTTATGACCACACTGGTTGTTATTCAGTATGTATAGCTGCAGTTATAAAGGTTTATATAGCTGAAGTAAAGCAGAACTTTGTTTGAGGCTCAGCTTTTCTCCGTCTCTCTGCTGCTCACTCTGTTCTCAGCGGTCAGCAGTGTGTCAGGTACGGGTCTGTCTGGCCTCCACACACACACACACACACACACCACGCCGTGAGCACACATCTCATCATGAGTCACGAGGGGGAGCATGCTGATCGTGGCCTGTTTTAGTCGGCTTGTGTTTCAGTCACCAGAGTAAAGGTCAGCGCTGGAGGTCAGGTCTACATTCCATCACGCTGAAACATCCTCAACGTTCACTCAGCCAGAAAATGCAGAATAACACTGTTTATTATAAAATCCTCCTCACGGGAGGTTCCTCCCACTAGTGGGAGTGACAGTAGCCAGCCATCCAGGTTAGTGATTCCTGCAGTCGGCAAAATATGAACCTTAAAACCAGTCATTTTTAAGTTTGATCCAATAGTTTGGTTGCAGTCGGTTGACCAGGAAGTTGTTATAAGATGTTATAAGACCTGTGACTATGACAGGTCCTTTACAAATTACTTTTACTGTTTTACAAATATTGTTTCTATTAAATTTCAAGTTCAAGTTTCAAGTTTGTAAAAATGAATGGTGGATAATATCACAATATTTCATAGTATTTTACCGGAGGAGCACGGAGTTCAGAGAAAAACAGTAGATAATTCAGCCTGTAATTTTCTCAGAGGACGTTTGAGAAATAAAACACCTACATGATCGTTCTGGACGGGAATAAAATCACAGAGGATAAAAACTCTCATAAAAGAGAATATAGAAAAAATTACCCCAAAATTCCCTGAGGAACTAATCCAGTCCGGACAGAGCTAAAGTCACACTTAAAATCCTTTAATTTTCCCAAAAATCCTCAGTGTGCTTTATGTTTGAATTTTACCAGTTAATGCTAGCTCTTTTGCCACTCATTATATATAGATATCGGACCATAGCCTGCTGATAACCCTGGCTAGTCTTTCGCCATTCAGAGACGAGTATATCAGACTGTAGTCCCTATTAAAACATGCTACATATGACAAATCGCTATGCTGCTGCACCCAGCCTTAGTGGAAATCTGTAAATCTAAGCTTACTTAAAGTAAATGGAAGTGCTTTACTCACCCAAATAAATAGTTTTTAGTTTAATTTTTTTTAAGAATTACTGTTTTGTTTAATTAGCTTAGCGTTATTAACTTAGATAACCTACCCCCCACCACCAACAACCAGCGGTGAGACCTGCTGAATTAGAAGGAAAACATGGCGACACACTTGTTCCTTTCTAGGGTCGCATAATTCACCTTATTATGGTGCGAAAAATGCGATAAATGTAAAGTCTAAAGTCCGACCACAAGAACAGAATACCAATCTCTCCTTCCCTAAGCTCCCACACACACATACACACACAAAAACACACACACACACACACACACAGAGACAAAAACACACACAAACACACACCCATATATTCAGATCTTCCCATGATTAGCTTTCCGCGAGTTCACCAATCAGCACGCTTTTGTTCGACTGCGGCAGCTCTTAAGACCAGGTGACGAGCCCTTTGTTTCCAGCCAAAGTAAACACACACACACACACACACACACACACAGCAGGAAAGTGTCCACCTCCCCACCCCCTGCACCCCCTGGGGCAATCCAAATAGCATTCCTCAGCCCCACTGAGTGTGTATAAGTGTGTTTGAGAGGCGGTGATAGAGTTTTTGTAAAAGAGAAAGAGAGAAAAAATGAGAGGGAAAGAGAGAAAGAGAGAAAGAAAGAGGAGAAGAAAGAGAGAGAGAGAGAGAGAGAGAGAGAGAGAGCAGTTGCAGTCCGCACAGGACGATAATAATCAGATGAAATGATGTGTTTTCTTCAGCAGCACTTCTGAACAGAGCAAAATAATGATGCGTGAAATAATGTTGTATTCCCAAACTCAACAGCACTTTACAAACACAAAAACACACACACACAAAAACACACACACAGCAGCCTGTGCTCGTCTTCGTCTCAGCTGAGCAGCAGAAGAACAGCAGAATAAAATGGGTTTGACTGTTTGACGGCTGTGATTCAGAAACTGATGTGTTCAAGCTGCTTTTTTATAAACTATTACAGAAAAAAACAACAGTCTTATTTATCTGAGGATGATACAAAACAATCTAACAATGCTTCAAAAACTTTTAAAGTTTCAACTGTTCAACAACATGTCCAAAAACTACATATCCCATTTATGGAAGGAGCTTGGACACCAACCTCTATAACCATGAGTGTATCAGAATTTACAGGTTCAGCTGCAACATCTGTGTGCCACAGCATGCCATAGGGATTATGCCATATGTCTGTAGAAATCCATATCCAATCATATCTCATCTTATATCCAGGCTAAATTTGGCCCAATAAGCACTAGAACCTTTCTACATATATACATATAAACAGCTCTGGAAAAAAATAAGAGAGCACTTAAAAAAGATGTTTTTTTTTTTTATTTTACCAAATGAAAACCATTGAACTATAATCAAGAGGAAGATGGATGATCACAAGCCATCAAACCACCAAACTGAACTGCTTGAATTTTTACACCAGGAGTAAAGCAGCATAAAGTTATCCAAAAGCAGTGTGTAAGACTGGTGGAGGAGAACATGATGCCAAGATGCATGAAAAAACTGTGATTAAAAACCAGGATTATTCCACCAAATATTGATTTCTGACCCTAACTCTTAAAACTTTATGAATATGAACTTGTTTTCTTTGCATTATTTGAGGTCTGAAAGCTCTGCATCTGCATTTTTTGTTATTTCAGACATTTATAATTTTCTGTAACTAAATGCTGGAATTTGGGAGAAATGTTGTCTGTAGTTTATAGAATAAACAACAATGTTAATTTTACTCAAAAATAATCAGTTTCTCTGATTTAGCTATTTATAGGTTTATGTTTGAGTAAAATGAACATTGTTGTTTTATTCTATAAATTACAGACATTTATTTTTTAGAGCATTTTTTATTAGATGGTTTGTGATCATCCATCTTCCTCTTGATTATATTCCAGAGGTTTTCATTTTCATTTTACAGAGCTCATTTTTTTACAGAGATGTGCAGAGAGTAGAGACAGATACTCTGACAAAGCAGGATAAACTCTTGTTTAAAAGCTTTCTGGTTTCAGAAGAAACAATAGATAATCAGATAAGTCTCAGCTCTATAGTCTATATGGTTAAATGTGATGACAGTAATGTGATTAAAGCAGGACATTAGTGAGTGCAGCGTCCTGTTCTCTGACCTGTTCCCGCAGTCTCTCCTGGTGACCCATGATGGCGGAGGCGTGGTGAGGGTACTTCTGCTTCAGGTGCTCCAGGAAAGCCTCCCTCTTCTTGTCCATATCTGACGGCTGCATGGCGAGGATTTCCCGGGAGCTCCGAGCTCCTCCCACTGTGTGTCGGCGGGACACCCCCGCCCGGCTGCCTTTAGGGTCTCCGCGTACCCCCGGCCCGTTAGCGGACGCGCCGGTTGACGCGGCGCCCCCTGCAGGTTGCTTGCGGTGCAGGTGTTCGGCGTCCTCTGGAGACGTCACCTTTAGATTACCTTTTAGCGGCTCTGTGGAAGAAAAGAGAGAATAGAATCATGAACACGCTCGGAGGAGAACACTAATTCCCCATTCTGTTACATCAGCTAAGAGTGATGGACGGCTGAGAGGGACAGAGCAAGACCATTAATGCCCTCTGAGCCTTAAGGACACGGATCACTAGTAATAACTAAGTAATTACAAGGTAATATCACGGTAACAAGTTATTAACAAGTATTTACTATGAATTATTTTCTGATTTTTTTATAAGTATAGAAACACTGTACTGACATGCTTCTTTCTTATTACTTCTAGTTCTTCATGAATAATACGTTAATACGTTAATTTTAGTAGTACCTAAATTTTAATGATAATTTGTAAAATATAGGTAAAATCTTTTACTTACATAATAAGTTATGTGCACATTTTCTACACATAAAAATAGAAAAGATAGAGATTGGAGTGGTAGTCAGAAAGAAAATAGTAAATCTAGAGTTGTAATTCTGTGATTCTTATATAAAAAAAAAATATTTAAAAAATTCTCCTCCACCAGTCTTACACACTGCTTTTGGATAACGTTATGCCTTTACTCCTGGTGCACTACAATCTCAATCTTTTTAATTTGTTAAAGACATATTACCTCCACATTTGCTGATTTATTAATCAGTAACAAGTAGGAAATTCTTGTTTTATTTATGAATTAATACAACTTGCTACCATAATAAAACCATATTATTACCTACTTATTAGCGATCTGTAAAGTAAAGTGCAGTGCTAGTGCAGTATTAGTTTATCTAGTTACATTTTTTGAGCCTGTGGAAATGGAGAGGCATTAATTCCTAAAAAGGTAATGCAGTGTATATTATTATAAACTATGCATTTTAAGAGCTGTATTTTGTATGACTCACATCCTGAGACAAGCTATAAAACATGGGGTGGTTGACGGGGGGTTTAGAGGGTCTATAAATAGAGCTCTTAGCATGTTTGCAGTTGCGGGCTCAGCTTGGGGACGGTGGGTCTTTTTTTAACTCAAGTCACTTTTCACAATTTACTCTCAGGCCTGTGATCCATGTTTGTTATTTGTGATTATAGTAATGTAGATTACATAATTTTACTAAAACTCGTACAGCAGTGAGCAGAGTGTGGGTACCCACAGTCAACCTTTCTCTTATTGTGAATAGTTTAGTAAGAAGAAGATGAACTGATCCCAATAAAGCGTAGTAAAAAGTCAAAAACACAACAAATTCTGTTCAACATTTACAGAAAATTGTGTATTATGATATTGTGGTACTGCACAAACTACCAATTACCAAGTTACCAAGTAATTCACAGTATATTCTGCATTAGCATTAATGCTTATTGTCTATAAGTTGAACATTTATATTGGTATTTGGAAATGCATCTCAGACAACCTTCTGAAATGGAGTCAGTGATTCAATTTATATCTGTTTAAAATGCGTCTCAGGTCATCTTCTAAATTAATTCAATGATTGGAGTAAAGGTATCCAAAAGTTATCCAAAAGCAGTGTGTAAGACTGGTGGAGGAGAACATGATGCCAAGATGCATGAAAAAAAAAACTGTGATTAAAAAACAGGATTATTCCACCAAATATTGATTATTTCTGAACTCTTAAAACTTTATGAATATGAACTTGTTTTCTTTGCATTATTTGAGGTCTGAAAGCTCTGTATCTTTTTTTGTTATTTCAGCCATTTCTCATTTTCTGTAAATAAATGCTCTAAATGAGAATATTTTTATTTGGAATTTGGAAGAATTTTTTCAGTAGTTTAAAGAATAAAACAACAATGTTCTATATTATTTATATTTTTGCAGTTTTACAGAGTTAGATATAAAATGTAGTTCAATCTTTTTTATCATAGTTTTTCTCAGCTGGAAAAGACTACATATCCCATGAGGTTGTGCATCTCTGTGACATCCTATCAATTTATGTCCCCATTACTATGAGGATTTGCTGTATTATCTCTGAACCTGAATGTGCCAAAACCAGAGAGGAAGTCCATGTATCATAGTGACTTTTCTCAGAGTGTGTGTGTGTGTGTGTGTGTGTGTGTGTGTGTGTGTGTGTGCTGGTTTCATTGCCAAGGGTAATTCTGCTGATAGAAGCCTTTTCCCCTCTGTGGCATTTCTTCCACCCCATTGGACGTGGTGTGGACAGTGGTGTGAAAGCTCCCCTTGCTCTCACCTTTCACCCACTCTCACTTCCAATATACAAATTACATTTACTTTTTATGTTTATCATTGTTTATTCAATACTAGCTAAATACTTTATGTTGTAATTATTAAGCTATACAGACTTTTACTGTTGCTTGTGCTATTTTAATGTATTTATTAGCCCTTAATATATCTAACATCTTGCTGGAGAGTTTCTCTGTGGGCGGAGCTAAATGATGGTAGTCTGAATAGGTGTGGATATGTAAATGAGTTGCAGAAGAAGGGGAAATTTCTTTAACACTACCGTCACTATCATTTTTTTTCTCTTTTATTTTTACACATGGTATAAAATGCAGTGTACACAATTTTGAGAGAAAATTTTGAGAAATTAGTAAACTTTTTTTATTTGCTTTAATTAAATTGTCTTGATTGTTGACTTGAGTTATAGTTGTAGTAATCTTGAAATACTATAATTAAGTGACTATAACTTTTATTATTTAAGATTTATTTATTTATTTATTTTTTAATGCTACTCAGCTGTATATCCCCCTACCACTGGTGAAGAGTGATGAGGGGAAAGAGCGCCATCTACTGTACCCATCCAGAAAGAGCAAGGCCAACTGTACTCTCTCAGGAATCTGGCAGCTGATGGCAAACTGCATGACTGGGATTCAGTCAAGACCACTTGTCACCCTACTCTAATCAAACTGAAAAAGCTCATTACAAACCTATCAAACCTATATTTGCTGAAAAAATTCTTGTTCTTGGGGTAAGCGACCAATCACGTGAATTTTGTTTATTAAAGTATAATGAAATAGAGCTAGTTGTGATTCTGCATAAATTCTGAGTTGGTATTTCGTATTTAAATGTGAGGTTTTTATTATGGCCTTTGCACATAACAAAAAGGTCAGATTTAGTTTCAGCTTGATGAATTTCATTAACTCATCATAAGCATTTGCATGCACACACACACAAAACAAGTCCAAGCCAGCTCAAATGCATGTCCTGTTTAAGGCAAAAAAATGGCACACTTACGAATACAATGAAATAAAAAAATTTAAAGTCTCAAACTTTCAAAACCCAAATACATGATTTGCCATAATAGAAGAATGCTATACATGTTAATAACCTATAACAAACACTGCTTTCATTTGAATGCTAAATGTAAATGTAAGCCCCTCTTCTTTTGTTTTGTTAAATATTGTTTTCTATAAAATTATAAAGTACTATAAAGTATAAAGTAAAACAAAACAAACTCCAAACACTTAAGAAGTGGGGACCTTGCTGTTGGTCCCCACTTTGCAGGTCATTTCTCTGGTTGTACTACAAAGTCTGGACATTTCTTGTGTCCCCAAAATGTACAAAACAAACACAAGCCTCTACACACACACTTACACACATCTACACTCATAGCCAGTGAAAGAGTGATACTGGGTGTGTGACACTCGTCCACTTGCCCTCCTTCAGTTGTGTTTTCGCTCTTCTTACCTTCTCCCACTTCTTTTTCATCTGATACTTCCATTATAAAAACTGCAGAATGGATACAATGGAAAACAGGGTCCCCACAATGCTCAACACACACAAGACCGGGTCCCCACTACGCTCAACAGCCTGCGACTGGCCAGATTAAGCAAAGAAACCCTCTGCTTCAAAACACCCTCAGCTGGTTGCCCTCTGTGTGTGTGTATGTCTGTGTGTGTTTGTGTGTATGCGTGTGTGTGTGTGTGTGACCTCATTCCCAGGGTCTGCTAAAAGAGGAGGCAGTGACGCCAGTGATTTTTGCTGGCCAACACGTGTCACACACCCCCCACACCCCCCCCACACACACACACACCCCACACAAGCACACACACACACATTCCCTTACACTCCCCCTCTCACACACTCACAGTTCACCCTGATCCTCGAGGTTAGATCAATTCTGAACACGGTCTGAGACGGACACACAGAAAGTGTTTATCTGTTAGATGAGGGCTGAGGGTGTGAGGGTGTAAGGTTTGGTGTGTATGTGTGTGTGTGTATAAGTGTGTGTGTGTATGTGTGTGAGAGTGTGTGTAAGTATGAGAAACAGCTGAAGAGATCAGCTTCTCATCTTTAGCCTGTGCCTGACTTATAACTGAATATAGATAGGTCTATAACAGTGAGTACAATACTTTAATATTGTTTATCTGGTACTTTATTGTACAGTATGTGTGTATCAATCAAATCAATATTTGGTGGAATAACCCTGGTTGGTTTTTAATCACAGTTTTTTTTTCATGCATCTTGGCATCATGTTCTCCTCCACCAGTCTTACACACTGCTTTTGGATAACTTTATGCTGCTTTACTCCTGGTGCAAAAATTCAAGCAGTTCAGTTTGGTGGTTTGATGGTTTGTGATCATCCATCTTCCTCTTGATTATATTCCAGAGGTTTTTAATTGGGTAAAAATCAAAGAAACTCATCATTTTTAAGGAGGCTCTTATTTGTTTCAGAGCTGTATACAGTATAATAGACGGAAATTTGCAAGTGTGTGTGAATGTTTTGTACTTTATTGTATAGAGTGTGTGTATAACAGACAGAACGTTGTGAAGTGTGTGTGTGTGTGTGTGTGTGTGTTAGAAAGAGAGTTTTTACTGTAATGTTGTATTTTACTATACTGTACAGTATGTATATGTGTGTGTGTGTGTAAGTGTGTGTAATGTGTGTGTGTGTAATTGAGAATAGTCCAGGCAGCTCAGACTCAATCACGTTCCAGACAGGTGAAGACTAATGAGTAACACATGCAAAGACACACACACACACACACACACACACATATAATAACCATCTGAGCACAGTCTGTATAAACACACACAATAAACATACAGGCTGCATTCAGCTCAATTCCTCCTCTGTCCAGCTTTCTGCCCTAAAGCCAACTTCTCCCGTACACACACACACACACAGTCTGATACACACACTGTTACACAGAGACTCCGGTCAGGCCTGGTCACATAACTCTGTGTGTGTGTGTGTGTGTGTGTAACTGACCCTATGACCTGCTTCTATTATCCAAGTATAAAGGCCAAGTCCAGAAATGCTGTATTCTAAAATAGCTCTCCTCACTGTGGACCAGATTTAGAAGATCAATAAATGTTCTTTTGCCTCTTTATTGATTTTTGTGTTTCTTTTGTTACAATTAAGAAAAAAGTATCGGGAAAAATATAGTTTTTGGTATCAGTATCAAAATTTTTGGTACCACTTTAAAATAAGCCTAGGGTTTATAAATGGTTTACAATCAGTTTATTAATGGTTACTAATTAGGTTGTAAATGCCTTAAAAATCATTAATAATCAGTTATAACACATAAGTTACTGTACGTAGAAAGGGCAACAGTATAGACGGCTGTGGGTTCACTATTTGACAAACAACAGGTCACTGTTGCCCTTTCTACTGTATGTGTTATAACTGATTATTAATGATTTTTAAGACATTTACAACCTAATTAGTAACCATTAATAAACTGAAGGTGGTTATAACCACCTTCAAAACTAACTGTGAACCATTTATAAACCCTTTATAAAGGTAGCCTTTTTTAAAGTGGTACCAAATTTTTTAAACGATACCCACACCTAATTTTATATAATCCTTTTTATAAGTTATTCTAAATAACAGTAAAATAAGGGAATAAAGGTTGAGACCTGTGTCTGGTGGTTTTGGGGGGCCGTTGCCCCCCCTGGCCCCCGGCTGCTTGTTTGGGTTCTGGTCTCCAGCTGCTCATTAAAAGCATCCTGGGAGCCCCTGAGGCTTTAGGGTGATGGAATCTAACTGTCAGGGGTTGTTTGGCTGAGGTGAGCGGTGCGGCCTTTTGGGTCGAGGAAAGAGTGTGAGGGAGTGAGGCAGGGAAGGAGTGTGTGTGTGTGTGTGTATATGTGTGTGTGTGTTATGGACCTGTGTTTCCACATTGACTCAATGTTGCAATAAAACACTCCAGTGTGTTTTCCCAGAGGCAGCATAAACAGCTCACTGTGGTCTACCAGGGTGGGCTGTCTATACATATATATATATATATATATATATATATATATATATATTATATATATATTACATATATATTACTGTAAATTAAACCACAGTGGGCTTTTCTGAGCATTAAACTCCAGCTTTAGACTGTTCAGAAAACAGCTCTCAGTCAGCATAAATGTCCTATTGTTACTTTTTCAACAACATTATACAGAATTATAATGTTTCTCTCACTCTCTGCCTCACACACACACACACACACACACACACTCACACACACACACACACACACACACACAGATGTACTATGCCTCGAACACTTGTGAGCCTCCTCCGTATGTTCCAGGCTGCAGAACAAGTGAATGAAATTCTCTGTTCTCTTGTTTTCAATCACTGCTTCATGTTCTCACACACTATACACACACACACACACACACACACACACACACACAGACAGACCTAGATGCACACACAGATAACAGTAAGTTTAAAGAGTTCATTCTCTCTCTCTCTCTCTTTATCTCTCTTTCTGTGTTTACAGTGGTAATTACAGTACATTTATGAGCCCTTTAGAATTTTCAATATTTCTGCAAAACTTTGACCTTAAACTTCATCAGATTTTCACAAAATTTACAATCACAGCTCCTGTGAAAGTATCTAATAAAGTAACTTAAAAGTAACTTAGTTACTTTTAAAATCAAGTAATGCATAAAGTAACTAAGTTAATTTTTAAAGGAGTAATCAGTAATCAGGTACCAATTATTTCATGTATCTCTGTCAGGAATTCAGCATCAGTTACAGCATATTTATTAAATTCATCGCTAATATAAATAAAAGCATTTTCACATTCTCACACTCCCTGTGCTTTTCTGACTTTCACCACCAGACGGCTCCATCTCACACATCTACACACCAGTGTTCACTACTTCACTGTGCTCTGTGCTCGTGATAGGTTTTCTTTCAGCCCATGCTGACAGTATGAGTGTGTGTGTGTGTGTGTGTGTGTGTAGATGTGTGTGTGTGTGTTTGTGTGTCTGTGCATGGGTGTGTGTGTGTGTGTTCAGTGCTGTATTGGTCTCTGTACCAACCGTAACCCCGCCAACCAAGGGGCCTGCAGACCCCTGAGGGGATGAGACGAGGAACTATCTAACTATCTAATTTTAATTTCTATTTTTCTCTTTTATCACATTTTTTTTTACTTATAAGTACTTTAAGAATTTTGAAACCAATACTTTTTTAAACACTTTTACTTAAAGAGTAACTTAAAGCTTGAGTTGATACTTCTATAACTTCTACAGAAGTATTTTATTAAAGCCTAGTATCTAAACTCTATTCTACCTACAGAGTAATAAATGTGAACACTTTTCACAACATTGCCCAAGACCAAGTCTACACACACACACACACACACACACACCTCTGCAGCTTCTCCTGAGAGAGGGTGCTTTTCGTGGCAGGGGTGCAGATTTAGGCTTAGATTTAGATTTATGCACCGGGAGAGGGTGCTTTTCCTGGCAGGGCAGCTGAATTCAGCACCATAGTAGTGCCTAAATCTGAACCCCCGCCATGAACAGCACCCTCTCTCGGCAGTGCGTACACACCGTCTTTAATTCTGGATAAAATCAAAGATAATTGCTTTAGCAAACTTAACTTAGAAACGCGCTCCCGAGAGGAGGTGCTTTTCATGGCGGGGGTGCAGATTTCGAAGCGCTTTCAAAGTAAAAGTTTCTACTTTTTCTGCGGAATCTTTTTTTGAAGGAGATAAATCCACCTATTTCTGATATTGGGTGGGACATGCCCCCCCCCCCCCCAGTTCCTACGCCAATGCACACACACACTTTACCCCAGTGATGAAATTCCCCTTTCAGCTTGGCTGCATTGTCTTATTTGAATTCATGTTTAAATATAACAGCCCTCATATGGCTTTATTAAAATGTGATTACTCTGCAGTCAGGCCTCCACACTGAGATAAGAAGCTTTACAGCAGAATTCACTGCTGCCAGTCAATCATTCAGCCCTGCACACACACACACACACACACACACACACACACACACTTCCTCTCTGTAGCTCAGATTGTGTGCAACAGTGGCTTGTTAGAGTTCAGATCTCTGCTTAAACAAACAAAAAAAAAGAATATATATATATATATATATATATATATAGTTTTTTTTTTCTGCACCATAGTAGTGCCTCAGTATCTCACTTGTCTGTTTGCATGGACACTTCTAGCCAGAAGTCGCCTTCTATGATGTATTCCAGGTACACACCCACGTCACTGTGTACTGAGGAATGTAAATGTTCCATCTATACTCCACCCACTATAAGGTCTTACCATGAGGTCTTACACTGGTCAGCGTTCAATCTCACTCACAAAATAACCAGCAGGATTAGCCATTAGACTTTGTTTGAGGGAGGGATCTGTACCTACTGTCTGTGGAAACTCAGCAGATGAGCATCAACTAGCATCAACACACTTGATTGTGTTTTGCCATTTAGAACGATAAGCTGTAAGCTAACAGTTACAAGAGGTAAACTCTCTGAGTAAACATGGGGTGTGGCCAGCAACAGCTTATTTGTAAAAAAAAAAAAAAAAGTGACAGAGCCCCTTAAATGGCTCATCTAGAAAGGGACTAAAACTGGTAAGAACAGAGCTGGTTAGATCTAAGATGTTATATTATAGCCTGTAGATCTGTTCTAACTAAAGGAAGAAGTATAATATATCCCCTATAAACTATTATTGATTTTGAATTATTATTTAAGATTAATATTAGAAGAATTCTATGGTTAAGGTGTGATTAGGACAGTGTATTAGTGAGTTACAACACAGTTATAACACAAGCTAGACAATATTAGTATCAGAGGCCAGAATGATCTTGCATTTTTATTTTTCAGTCTCAGCAGATGATCTGGAAATCTGTATTCCTGGCTTTTCCTCTGCTGTATCTTTCTGGCGTTTGATTGGCAGAAGCAGAAGCACGGCCACCCATGACTAGCGATGCTAACGGAGCATGGCGTGTGTGTGTACACACTGTGGTGTTTGAGAAGCATTGTTGAGCTTCAAAGACCTGTGGTGTGGCAGAGACTACAGCCCGGGGGTTTACCAGAGCCTTCAAACAAACCTTTCTTTCAAAGCACTTTTTTCTTTGACGCTTTTAGCACGGCGTTCACTTTTGCTGCGATGGGAAAAAGACGGAAGTGTCCAGCAGAAGAGAGACGGACATGATGCTGAAGAGAACATCTAAAAAATTTGAATATCTTCAGTTTATTAAGTGAAAAATTTGAAAATCATATATTATATAGATGTATTAAACACAGAGTGATCTATTTTAAGAGTTTATTTCTTTTATTGTTGATGATTATGAAGCTTATAGCCAATGAAACCCAAAAATCAGTGTCTCAGGAAATTAGAATATTATATAAGACCAATTGGTAATTTTGAGGCAGTGTGGGCAGTGTGCCAGATCCTGCTGGAAAATGAAATCCCCATCTTCATAACCGTCACTGATCATCAGTAAATTTTACATTTCATTTGTAAGTTAAATCAAGGGAGCAGAGTCTGGAGGAAGAGTGGAGAGACACACAGTCCAAACTGCTCGAGGTCTAGTGTGAAGTTTCCACCAATCAGTGATGGTTTGGAGAGTCATGTCTGTCATCTGCTGGTGTTGATCCACTGTGTTTTATTATCAAGTATAAAGTCAGTGCAGTTTTGTTTTCCCTCAAAATCTTACAGCACTTCATATCTAACAGCTTCCCTCTGCTGAAAACAACTTTTATGGAGATGTGGATTTCATTTTCCAGCAGGACTTGGCACACTGCCCACAATTCAAATTTTCTGAGACACTGAGAAACTGGAGAAAACTGCTACAGGAAGACGTCTGGCTGACCTACATGGAAACAACAGCTTTAGCCTTTAGCTTTTTAAATGAACATGATTAAGAACTGAGTCTCAGTTTTAGAAGAAGAGTTATAGATAAGATAAAGATAAAATAAAAATGAATAAGATAAAAAGATTGTCTGGATCATACAGCACTGTAGCTAATAGACTACTAAAAGCAGGGGTGTTCTAAAACTTTTGACCTGTAGTGTACACATATATACACAAAAAAGTTTACTTCTGCACACAAGAGTGAAGACAGATGATGAAAGAATAAAGAGAGAGAGAGAGCGATGGAGAAAGAGAGAGGTGTTTTTTTGTGCAGTAAGTCTGCAGTTTGAACAGCCAATCAGATTCACTCCCTGTGACATCACCTTCTCCAGCCACATCCCAGAGTGCCGATGTCATCAGCATTGAAGCATGCCATGATGTAATGCAGACTGGACCTCAGCTACACACACACACACACACACACACACACACACACACCTCTTTTATGCACTCCTTTATTCATCTTCTTTTCAAAAGCTTTTATTTCTCTAAAGCTTGATACTGATGGTTTATCAGCATCACAGAGATGAATCACCGTGTGTGTGTGTGTGTGTGTGTGTTAGTGTGTGTGTGCGCATGTGTGTGTGTGTGTGTGTTAGTGTGTGTGTGCGCGTGTGTGTGTGTGTGTGTGTGTGTGTGTTAGTAAATTTAATGTACTCAAAACACTACCCACAGGACGCCACCCTGAGAACACTGCCCTCAAAATTCTGCCCTCAGGACTTTATACTCAGGACATAGCCCTCAGGACGCTGCCCTCAAGACACTAACCACAGGACGCTGCCCACAAGATTCCCCCTTCAGGATGTTGCCCTCAGGACACTGCCCTCAGGACACTACTCACAGGACACTGCCCTCAAGACACTAACCACAGGACGCTGCCCTCAAGATTCTGCCCTCAGGATGCAGCCCTCAGGACACTACCCACAGGATGCTGCTCTCACTATGCTGCCCACATGACACTCCCCACAGGACACTGCCCTTAGGATGCTGCCCTCAGGACACTACCCACACGATGCTGCCTTCAGGACATTCACCACAGGACACTGCCCTTAGGATACTGCCCTCAGGACACTACCCAAAGGATGCTGCTCTCAGGATGCTGCCCTCAGTATGCCACCTACAACACTACCTACAGGATGCTGCCCTCAGGACACAACCCAAAAGACGCTGCCTTCAGAATTCTGCCGTCAGGACACTACCCTCAGGATGCCTTTCTCAGGACACTACCCTGAGGACGTTTTCCTCAGGACAATACCCACAAGATGCTGCCCTTAGAATGCTACCTACATATCATTATCCACAGGATGCTGCCCACAGGACACTACCCACAGGATGTTGGCCTCAGGGTGGTGTTTGTTTGATATTTCTGGTGGACTATTCTCAGTCCAGCAGTTTAAAACCTCCAGCAGCACTGCTGTATCAAATCCACTTAAACCAGCTCAACACACACTAACACCTCATACACCAGTATGCATATATATATATATATATATTTATATATCATTATATAAAAGCATGTGTGTGAATTTAGTTCCCAAACACTGGTTTTATCAGTAAGGCTTGCTAAGTATTAGCAGTATTTGCGGAGAGAGTTTTCTGAGAATGACCAAACACAACAGAGTTCCTCTTTCTGTCCTTTATAAATATATTTATTCCCAATCCAAATTCCTGCCCTATATTTTAAATCACATTCCACAATCCAGATTAGCGCTCGCCGTCCCTGAGCGGCTGCCAGAGGAGCAGTGTGTTGTGTTAGCATGACCGGCTTAAAAAAGCAAAGAAATCCCACAGTGTGTTGTAGGTTAGAGTCATCGTGCTGAATTTAACTGAAAACGCTGTGTTTTACTGCATGCCAGTGTATCGTTGCTATCATAACCACGGGAAAAGTATCCTTTTAGCCGTAGTGTATCTCCATGCTTAATTTTGCCGCATAATTCCAATTTTAATCAAAGCAGATTTAGAAAATACAGATACTATTCACATTATCATACCATGCAGTTTATTTCAGATTAATAAGTCTTAAGCTATACTGGTTCATTTGTTAGACCGCATAGATTTGTTATATAATATAAGTGTATTAAACATTTTTTTCTATTTAAAAAAGCAATTTCCTTTAGGTGAACTCGAGCCAAAACATGCGAGAGAAAAGTGCATTCTTGGCTAAAAGCTAAAGGTCAGTGTGTGTGTGTGTGCGCAGTTTCTGTAATGGCTGTTATTAAAGCGTCTGTCAGTAAATCTGAGGAAATGGGGAATCAGCCTGAATGCTGGGGAGGAATGAGGAGCTCGAGTCTATGAATGAACTTAAACACTCACTGATACTCAGCCAAATGTCAGAGAGTCATATGCCTCCCTGTGTGACTTTACCAAAACACACTGTGACCAGAAATGCTTTATAAAACGAGAAATATGACATTTAGAGGTGAGTAGAATATCCTAAACACCCACTTAATTTTGTATGCTGCAATATTTATACAGATACTTTGAGTTTGATTCATATTTATTTAATTTTTAGTCCAAAACTGCTCATGCTCTAATGACGTAACTATAAAGAATAATAATCCACGGATACATAACCAGATACATGATTCAAAAAAACATTCACATGTGGGAAAATAAATAAGAGACAACTTAAAAATCATGAGTTTCTTTGATTTTATCAAATTGAAAATCTCTGGAATATAATCAAGAGGAAGATGGATGATCACAAACCATCAAACCACCAAACTGAACTGCTTGAATTAATTTTTGCACCAGGAGTAAAGCAGCATAAAGTTATCCAAAAGCAGTGTGTAAGACTGGTGGAGGAGGAGAACATGATGCCAAGATGCATGAATGATTGATAGAATGATTTCTCAGCTTGTCATATTTGTAGTTCAATTCATAGTTCTTGTTTTTGAATATTACTTTTTGTCTTAAACAAAGAAAACGTTCGCCAACCTATTTTCTGTTGTCATAGTTTTCTTTAAAGAAATTAACACTGATCCAAGTCACGTAAATCTAACTGGATTCAAAGGGGAACTCCAGTGTAAAATTGATTTTTGTTGTAGTAAAACGTGATAAACAGTTCTTTGTTGAATGGCCCTCGTTGAATGGCTCCTGCAGCTTTCTGACATCCAGTATTTTGTGATTTTGCCCAGCATTCTTTACAACGGCCGTATCAGTACCAATAAATCGTTTTTTATACTGATATTCAGGCTGAAAGTAGCTCCACACCTTCTTGCTAGAATCTGGAGAGCTCTGACATTTAAAACAAGGCATTAATAATAATTTAAATAGTGCACAAGAAGCTTATTAAAAAATAGTGTTTACATTCTTCGATACTCTGAGCTGGATAACGGTGAGAAAAGTGATTTATTGAGGCAAAATATGCTCCAATACGGCGGTTTTACAGAGTGCTGGGAAAAAGCACAAAATTACTGGATCTCAGAAAGCTGTGGGAGAGCGGAGGTGGGCTCTTCAACGAATTAAGAACTTTTTATCATGTTTTAATACACCAAAAATCCATTTTACACAGGAGTTTTCCTTTTATTAGAGGCTGAAACATGTTTGTGTATCTCTGTGTTCAACTATAGTCTTTTCCTCAACCTCTCTCTCACCACAATAACAGCTTAAAACAGAGCATTGTTGTGCGTTCCAGTCTGTAAGGAGCTACACAGGAGGGAAAGTTCAGCAGAAACGTTTCAGTAACTTTCTCAGAACGTTGGAGGAACTCTGAGGGCAGGACCTGGTTGGTTCTCCTGCTGTTCATTGTTTTTATTTCCCCAGATTTCTCAGCTTCCTCCCATTCAGAAGAGCTGCGTGAGGAAGGGGCGGACTGAGCCGACCTTCAGCTGGGTTAAAGAACCTTCCAGAAAACACTCGGATCAGTCTTCTGTCAGCTCCGGCTATGGGGACGTAGAGAAGGGTGTGTTTCTGTTTTTGTGCTGAAGGACTTTCAGGACAGAAAGTCTTCAGGCCATGTAGGAAAACAAATGTAGAGAAAACAATATCTCAGGACACGCCTCCTCCCACACATGTGAAGTCAGACTCAAAAGCAGTGTGTAAGACTGGTGGAGGAGCACATGATGCCGAGATGCATGAAAAAAACTGTGATTAAAAACCAACCAGGGTTATTCCACCAAATATTGATTTCGGAACTCTTAAAACTTGCATTATTATTTCTTTGCTTGATTTTTTGTTATTTCAGTCATTTCTCATTTTCTGTAAATAAATGCTCTAAATGAGAATATTTTTATGTGGAATTTGGGAGAAATGTTGTCTGTAGTTTATAGAATAAAACAACAATGTTCATTTTACTCAAATATAAACCTATAAATAGCAAAATCAGAGAAACTGATTCAGAAACTGAAGCGCACTCTTCAGTGTGGGCAGTGTGCCAAATCCTGCTGGAAAATGAAATCCATGTAGCATCTCCATAAAAGTTGTTTTCAGCAGAGGGAAGCTGTAAGATATGAAGTGCTGTAAGATTTTGAGGGAAAACTAAACTGCACTGACTTTAGACTTGATAATAAAACACAGTGGATCAACACCAGCAGATGACAGACATGACTCTCCAAACCATCACTGATCATCAGTAAATTTTACATTTCATTTAAAGTAAATAAAGGGATCAGAGTCTGGAGGAAGAGTGGAGAGACACACAGTCCAAACTGCTCGAGGTCTAGTGTGAAGTTTCCAGCTGTTGAAGTTGCCTTGCTTTATTATAATCATTATAATTCAGGTCTAATATAAAAAAAAATGCATTTTCATTTACTTAACTCCTTAACTTGAATCCTAAATGATCCACAGACTCATATTACCCAGATTTATAGAAAACTACGCAGCCGAATCGCCAGGCGAGGAAAAAAAAGGTGGTAAGCGCTTTCCACAGCTGAGGATATTGAACTCTTTCAGCCGTAGCGTTAGCGCCGAAACAGTCCCCCTGTCCGCTAACAGCTAATTATAAAGCACGGAGCGATAACAAGCTATTAGCATATGGGCAAAGCTGATAAAAGTGTGTGTGAATGCATGTGTGTGAGTGAGGGAGTGAGAAAGAAAGAAAGAAAGACGTGAAGAAGTGAAGGTCTGACTCTCAGGACCTGACAGAGTTCAGGCTGCGGTTTGTGGAAATTTCATCCATATTTATTGAGATTAGCGAAGCTTAATACCCACAGTCCGGCTAAAGACCCGGCTTAATTAGCTGCTTTTTGCGCAGGCGTTCAGCTCGGACACAGCAGCGAGCAGAAGAGGAAGAAGATGAATCTCCAATTATAAGATGAAAGAGGGGGCAGCCCTCAGGATTATCTCATTCTTTCCATAAGCTTCAGATCTGAACGACTGTCTGAATTTGGGCTTCTCAGCCTGAAAGCCCTGGAAACCTGCGAAGAAAGCATGTGATCTTCATTTGTGATATCTAAATTGTATCTAATAAAGCAGAAACTACATGAAATCAGGAGGTTGCTGGTTTGAATCCCGGTCATGCAGCTTGCCATCAGCTGCCGGAGCTCTGAGAGAGCACAATTTTTCTATGCTGTTTCTCTCTGGGTGGGTACAGTATATCATTAGATGGCGCTCTTGCTTTCCCCTCATCACTCCTAGGGTGATGTGGATCAGCACAAGGCTGCATCTGTGAGCTGATGTATCAGAACCGAGTCGCTGCTGTGATGCTACCATTTCAACATCATATTTTAAATAACTAATTAAATCTGACAAAATTAACTGTTTTAATAAACACAGATAGCCATAGATAGCTTGTCTGATGCTACACAGAGTGTCCTTAGAACACCATAAACAGAGTTACATCCAAAAATCTCTCAAATCTCTTTAGGATGATCAAAAACAAGAAAAAACAAGGAAAAACATGTAAAAACTCCTCCCCCACTCTCTGTGCTTCCCACCCTCCTTCCTTTATGTGTCTTAACTGTAAACAGCTCTTTAAAACCCACAGTTAGGTTTCTCCAGCCAGCAGGTCCTCCACTCCAACCCTCAGTAACAATAGACGTGGTGAGAATCGTTAGTGAGGCAGAGTGTGAGGAGAAGCTGCTGGTGTGTAATCATGGTGAAAGCTGGGGGTGAAAATGAGGATGAGATGCAGGGAGGGAACAAATGAAACAAATAAAAAAAAAACTAGCATATAGCGCTGAGTAACAACTTTCCTCTAACAAACAAACAAACAAACAAACAAACAAAAATCCTCCATATGTGTCACTTTTCACAGTTTGGAAAAACACTTATTAAAGCAACTACATGGACAAAAGTACTGGAATTAAAACAGTCCAGGAAAAGCTTTTTACTAGATCTTGCTTTGCATTGGTGTGAGGATTTGATTGCATTCTGCAACAACAGTGTCAGTGAGGTCAGGATGTTGGATGATCACCACCCACCTCATCCCAACTCAAAAACCAATCCCTAACTAATCCCTAACTCATCCCAAACTCCACAACTCACTCCAAACTTTAAAACTAATCCTGAACAAAACTCTACAACTGATCCCAAACTCCACAAACAATCCTAAACTAAACTCCCCAACCAATCCCCAAAATCCACAACCCATCCCAAACTCCACTACCAATTCTAAACTAAACTCCACAACTCATCCCCAACTCCACAACCAATCCTAAACTTCATAACTAATACCAAAATCTACAACCAATAATAAAGTAAACTCTACAACTCATCCCAAACTCCACAACCAATACTAAAATAAGCTCTACAACTCATAACATAAACTAAACTCCACATCTAATCCCAAACTCCACAATATATCCGAAACTCAACAAACAATCAGCACCATTATTCCAGAGAACACAGTTCCACTGTTTCACGGCAATGTTATACCTCTCTAGCCCACACCTTGCATTAGACATGGTGCCATCCACATTTGGATCATCTGCCCCAGAAAGCCCCCCTATTCTTTTGGCAATACTTCACTTCAGGTACAACCTACAGTATCTGAATGCAGGGGTATCTGTAGAGGATACGTTCCTAAATTTGACTCTATTCTAACAGAGAATACAGTATTATGTCACACCGTGTTTCAGACTCTGAATCTATTCTTATCCTGTATAAATATTTAATTCAGAGCTGATGAGCTGAATGACCCGTCAGAGGAAGCGGGATCAGGCGGGAGCAGCTGATCTGAACAGAGCCGAGAGAAAACAGAAGAGAAAAGTAGAGAAAGAAATTTTGCTTTGGGCCCCAAATGTCTTAAAACGACCCTGCATCCAACGACCTGCATGATAATGACCATTTAACACCATCCACCGACCTGATAAACGCTCCTGTATCTTATAAATCCACAAAGAGCACAGCCCTGTTCTCCAGCAGAAGAACCAGCCGTCTCATAAACATCACATGACGTCACAGTCTTTCCTCTCCTGATTCCTGAAGTCCTGCTCAGTAAGAATGAGGAGAGCAGACTGCAGACAGTTCTCACGTAACCCAACACTCTGTTAATAATCCAGAAATCTTCCCGTCTGAATGAAAAGCTGTCATATAAACATTTCTGCTGGAATACAGATATCTGATCAAGTTATTTTTTCTCACACAGTGGAAGGAAGGGAATTTGCACTTAGTAAATGAAGTAGAAAATGAAGCCTGAAAGCATTTATATGGATTACGTTTCTATTCCAAATAAATAGCCGTGGTTTATTTAAAGCTGTGGCAACAGTAGACATTTCCAGTTCACTGGGAACATGGGCGAACGGGACCAGACATGAAACCGGCCCACCAAAAAACAGTAAACATTTTTTTTCTGTATTGTAGATTAATACTAAAGACATCCAAACTATGAAAAAACATATTGAATTATTTAGTAAACAACTGAGTAATTTAGTACAAAAGTGTTAAACTAGAATATGCTTTATATTTTAGATTCTTCTTAGATGACAGTTTTGTCTGTATTTTCTCAGTCAGCGTTATAGGATCACTTAACAGCTGTGCTGAACTCATCAAGAGTTAATTACTTGAATTTCTTGTCTCTTAATAAAGTGTTTGAGAGCATCAGTTAAAGTAAAGTGGTGAAGAGGTTACACAGTTACAGGTATACAGTGAATAGTGAATATTTGAGTAATGTTCGAATCCAGGTTATGAGAAGCAAGAACTAAACTACCCAACTAGGTAAAGAAAAAAAAATCTAAGAAAAAATGATGGTAAGTCGTTATAATGATGAAAACGGTACTCATCAGGACTGGCCCAAGAAAGGAAGAGTTTCCAGCCTCAGAAACTGGAAGTTAACAGCCCCCCCCCAGATAAGATCCACCTTAAATGTTTTAATGCAAGAGCAGTGCGAATAGATTATAATATACAGTATAGGAAAATAACATAGCAAAGCAGAGTATTATATAGGTATGGGTAATGCAGTAATAGGCTTAGCAAATATTAATAAAGTGTGATAAGAGTAGAAAAAAGTAGAAAGTGGTGTATTTTACATGTTGTTTTGGGTCTTTAGATCAGGATAATTAATAATTCATAAATTATATAAAAAGTGCAGGGGTACTTCTGGTCATGGTTGCATGTCAAAACTCACAAAATTAAAAATGAACACGAAGTTTCACAAGCAAAAATACTCTGTGTTAAAAGTTACAGTAGTAAAACAGCTTATTGTGCTGAAAAACATTGAAATAAATATAATATCTCTTGCAGAAATTCACAGTCAGAAGTGTAAAGTGACTCTGCAGCTTAATGCGCTCATCTTTTTCCCGCAGGGACAAATCATTATTAACAACCCCTGTCAAACTCTAAACTAAGACAGAGCTGTCCCTGCACTCACAGTGTGTGAATAGGACACAATTTACATACAAACAAGGTGTTGTAGATACAGTACATAACTTATTAACAAAGCAGGACTTTTATCTTCTCTCTGAAAATGAGCTCCTGTGAAAACTTGTGTTGGTAAATTAACTGTCTCAGAATGGAGAGTATTAAAGTTCTCCTTCTGCTAAAATCCACTTTTTCTTGTTTTTTTATATTATGAAATACAGCGGGTCTCTCTGAGTTGTTTATGATGCTGCACATGATGAAACTCTTCCTCTTTGTCTGCAGCAGTTAATAAAAGTAAATATTCAGAAAAACGTTCAGAGTCGATCAGGAAAAGCACCGTGTCTACATCAACCCGTGAATTAGTATTCATGGCCCCGCCCACCTCGGCTCGGAACCGCCCACAGACAGAGCTGAAGCCGGATGGCGACGCCGTCTCGTCAGATAGGAGATAACGAACAGCGCTGGGAACAGCATGCAGTTCATTCCTGTGTTATTTGTGCGAATAACACATCAGTGTTTATAAACTTTACCCAGTAATTCAGAGCTAAGAAACAAATGATTAGAATTAGTCTATGGAGGAAAAACACCACCAGCCAAGTACAACTGAGATAGGTAGGTGTTTAGATGTTTAAAACAGTAAAGTTCTTTACCTTTCTCCCCCTCCACTCCTCCACCAGACTAAAACAGTTTTATACCGGATCACCAGAGCACTTTTTTTCCACAAAAACCACAAAAGCTCACGTGTTATTCATTCATACTACAGACCAAAACTAGACATTATAAAATGAATGAGATCTTTAAACACACACATGTTCCTCTCTATAGTCTCAGTGTCGGGAGTTACTCATGCTGATTGGTCAGTTCCACACAGAGGCCTCATATAGAGTGAAAAGCCCTCTCTTGTTCTCTGGAGGCTCCACTAATGAAACAGCTGGATGAAGAGCCATCTGCTCTAAAGAAAACACCAGAGTTTCAGTATAGACCTGTTCACTATGAAATGCAGCCATTCA
The DNA here is from genome assembly GCF_023375975.1 of Astyanax mexicanus. Classification (NCBI taxonomy): domain Eukaryota; kingdom Metazoa; phylum Chordata; class Actinopteri; order Characiformes; family Acestrorhamphidae; genus Astyanax; species Astyanax mexicanus. Next base: position 1,204,773 of record NC_064413.1, read on the forward strand.
GCTTCACCACAGAGAAAACAACCAATCAGAACAAATAGGGAATCAGAAAAAAAGGTTTCAGACCTCAAATAATGCAAAGAAAACAAGTTCATATTCATAAAGTTTTAAGAGTTCAGAAATCAGTATTTGGTGGAATAACCCTGGTTGGTTTTTAATCACAGTTTTTTTCATGTACCTTGACATCATGTTCTCCTCCACCAGTCTTACACACTGCTTTTGGATAACTTTATGCTGCTTTACTCCTGGTGCAAAAATTCAATCAGTTCAGTTTGGTGGTTTGATGGTTTGTGATCATCCATCTTCCTCTTCATTATATTCCAGAGGTTTTTAATTTGGTAAAATTAAAGAAACTAATCTCAAACTCATTTTTAAAGATTTTTCTGGGATTAAAAGTGTGAATTCAGCTGTAACTGGAAATATCTGCACTGATAAACTGTGTTGGACTGAGGAGCACAGCTTTCCACACATGCTCACGTTTACAAGCAAGTGCCCAACCATGTGGATTATGGAGGCCATGCGGTTACCTCGTGTTTACTGCTGCCCTGCTCCCCCTCCCCCTTGCACTTCTCAGGCAGCAGCAGTCTGTCACTCACACAGACACAGAGACAGCGCTGTGTATCTACTTATTTACTTCTTGTGTCAAGAACCAAAACATTTTAACATGACATGCTTGATTTAATTGCCTTAAGTGACATCACACGTCCTCCGATGTGACTATTGCACATGCGCAGATTGCGATGACGATGCTTAACCGATATATCGTGCAGCCCTAATTACAATACATTTTAGTCATCGTCACATTCCTCTCAAAAACCTGATTTCTCCTTTTTTCCTCCTCAGCTGCAGTCTGGCCAGTAAAGGAATGAACAGCCATTAGCTGTCAAAGACTGGAAAGAGGAGATTAGCGTAATCCGAGCTAAACTGTAGTTACTGTAATTATTCCAGCCGGGTAAAAAGCTCCACGTCCGAGCGCTCTGATTGGATCTGAGGAGTTCTGATGAAGAAAAGAGTAGCTGTCCGTTCTGAGCCCATCAGTTAGAGAGCCAATTACACAGTCTATTCCAGATCTTTCCACAGCTTCTGAACAAACACACACACACACACACTTACACACTTACACACACACACACACACACACACACACTCACTCAGGCCTCGGCTCTCTGATGAAGCCCCTTCATCATCACACAAACTCAGAAAAGGCCGGAACAATCGGTGAAAGTGACCAAAGGCATAAGAGCGAGTTTGACATTGGGGGTGGGGGGGAAACACATTTGCTAAAATGATTTAAAACCACCTTATAGTGACTTAAAACAACATTTGCTAGATATCCCAACCCCGCTAGTCTGTTAGCAGAACAAGACATTACCCAACAGTTGTTTTTGCTGCAGTGTATTGTTATTTATTGTTGCGATTCATTGCTCTCATCACTGAATTTGTGTGCAAAGCTGATAAATTCAGCACCCCCGCCAGGAAAAGCACCACCTCTTGGGAAAATGAAATTACCCAAGATACTGTTCTAAGCTACACTGACTCGTAAGAAATAAGGAAAAAAGGAAAAATAAACGTCGCTTGCAGCCTTTCCCAAGAGGTGGTGCTTTTCCTGGCGGGGGTGCTGAATTCGGCTGAATTTGACACCATGGTAGTGCCTAAATCTGCACCCCAGCCATGAAAAGCACCACCTCTCGGGACCACACACCCACGTTTCTTGGCTTTAACTTTATAATTTTACTTAGAAAATGGAAATACCGAAGATACTGTTCTAAGCTACACTGACTCATAAGAAATAAGGAAAAATAAACATAAACATACCACCTGCATGCACTCCCGAGAGATGGTGCTTTTCCTGGCGGGGGTGCTGAATTTGACACCATGGTAGTGCCTAAATCTGCACCCCAGCCACGAAAAGCACCACCTCTCGGGACCACACACCCACGTTTCTTGGCTTTAACTTTATAATTTTACTTAGAAAAGGGAAATACCGAAGATACTGTTCTAAGCTACACTGACTCATAAGAAATAAGGAAAAATGGAAAAATAATGTCACTTGCAGCCTTTCCCAAGAGGTGGTGCTTTTCCTGGCGGGGGTGCTGAATTCGGCTGAATTTGGAACCACAGTAGTGCCTAAATTTGCACCCCCACCATAAAAAAGCTGGAGAAAATGGAAATAACATAGATACTGTTTAAAGCTACGCTGACTCGTAAGAAATAAGGAAAAACAAAGGGAGGTGGTGCTTTTCCAGGCGGGGGTGCTGAAATCAGCTGAATTCGTCTGAATTCGTATTAGTCCCTAAATCTGCACCCACACCATGAAAAGCACCCCCTCTCAGCAGTGTGTTGTTGATAAAAGAAGGAGATAATTCCTTTCAAAATAAACGTTTATTTTAAAACAATTTCTGGAGGAACAAATCCACCTATTTCTGATATTGTGTCCCTACGCCACTGCAAGTGACGCTAACTCAGATTCATATCCAGCTTTCTCCGGATGAGTGAAGCTCGCAGAGAGAAAGCGTTTGATACTCCTTCCAGACTGAACACAGGATGCGGCCCAAAACCTCCAGATGCAAATCTACTTAAGCGGCGGATGGAAAAGAAAAGAAGAAGAAAAAAAAAGAACGAGGGGAAAATGAAGTGGGGGGCACAGCCTCGGTCTACTGCACTGGAAAACTGTCAGCTTTCCAAAACCACAGCAAATCCATTCCCATTTCACCAAACATGAAATGCACTTCTACAGCTCAGAACCGCCCATTAATATCCGACCTGAACAGACAATGCATCACACAGTACTAACATCACTATCATCACTCAAGCTGCTATATGGTGCACATGTGCACAAGTGGTGTCACTAGAGCCAACAACCGTCCGTGCAAATCAATAGTTCTTCCCACCGTAAAACATCTTCACACTCACCATCACTTACTGCAAACCATATAAAGAGTTATGGATGGTTGATATCCAGCACAGATGACTTATAACAGCTAAATGTCAACAGCTCTTCAGGATCTTTTCCATTGAACATACGATGGACCTGGGGTCCATTAACGCCATTAAAATGAAGTTCTAACAGGGTTTGAGCGCTGTGGTTTTATTTAACGGTGCACTAGATTTCGTTCTAACCACACAGCAATCTGACTCAATCTGATTTTCTGATTTAATAGCGTTTTCTCCGTGTTTTTTGTGTTTTTCACGATTAATAACATGATAATAACATGATACCAGACTTATTTTTTCCACTATAAGTCTACCTATCTATACACTGATGCTCATTGCTATCTTACTCCACACCAACACTCTATTTTCACTGCTTTAATCTGCATTGTTTGAATACTGTAGCAGCAGAGCATTCTGAATATACAGTATCTACACTGATAGGCGTGGTGGTTTGGAAATGAGGTGTGTTCAAGCAAATTTCTGGTGTATTGCTGTCTTAGCAACAGATGATCATTGCTATCTTGGCAACAGAGATGCACACAACTTTACACCAACAATAAGCTGAATAGTAAATAAAATAACATTGCTGTTTCCCATAAATGAGCTGCTGGAGCTCCTTCACAACGTCAACCAGCAGCTCAGTTTTATTCTGCTGAGAAGAGCAGAAGCGCTGCAACATTAAAATAGCAATCAGCCAAAGTCAGAGCGCACCTGACTCTTAAAGGAAATGATGAGCAAGAGACACTCTGATTGGTTTATTTTATGTTACGTAAAAAAAACACCTATGAATGAATAATTAAGAGATTAAGAGCCGTGCAAGGTGTACTTTTCCAGTCGTTACGATAGCAAAGACGCATTGCCACATCCTAAATCAAGCTTTACAGTGCACAAGGGACTCAATATCTGCTGGAAAAATAAGAGAGCACTTAAAAACGATGAGTTTCTCTGATTTTACCAAATTAAAAACCTCTGGAATATAATCAAGAGGAAGATGGATGATCACAAACCATCAAACCACCAAACTGAACTGCTTGAATTTTTGCACCAGGAGTAAAGCAGCATAAAGTTATCCAAAAGCAGTGTGTAAGACTGGTGGAGGAGAACATGATGCCAAGATGCTTGAAATTAAAACTGTGATTATATTTCTGAACTCTTAAAACTTATGAATTTATATTATGCATCTTTTTATCATTTTCTGTAAATAAATGCTCTAAATGAGAATATATTTATTTTTATATATATATATTTATATATTTTTATTTGTAATTTGGGAGAAATGTTGTCTGTAGTTTATAGAATAAAACAACAATGTTCATTTTACTCAAACATAAACCTATAAATAGCAAAATCAGAGAAACTGAAGAGCTCTCTCTTATCTTTACATACAGATTAGATGCTTATCTTTAGCAAGACTTTTAATTCTGAGTCCATGACAGTAAGGCATGGCTACCCACCAAGTTTTAGTCCTGTCAGTTAGTTTGGTCTGGGTGCAACGTCTTGATCTTTTAGATGATGAGTTACATACCATGACCATGATCATCCTGTATAAACCAAATAAATACAGTATGGGATTATGGGTAATTATCTACCTATAATCTAGAGAGGGTGCAGTTCTGAACCATAGAAACACAGTTTAACAGTAAATAAACTAATAAACACATGAATCTGGTGATAGAAGTGTGTGCGGAGGGTGCGGAGGGTGTGTGTGGGGGGTGGGGTAGATGTGAAGAGAGGTGTGGAATGTTAAGAGTCCGTGTAACTTACCCTATCAGCACTGCGCCTGCTGCTGCCCCACACGTCCAAATAACAATCCAATAGAGAACGATAGAGTAAGAGACAGAGAGAGAAAACGAGAGAGACCCTCTCCTCTCCTTCGCAGCTGAAAAACTTTTCTTCCTGCCCAAGAGAACACTGCTGCACTTTCTCTCTCTCTCTCTCTCTCTCTCTCTCTCTCTCTCTCTCTATCTCTCTAAAACACACACACACACACTCTCACACACACACAGTCCCTTTACCCAAGCACTAAAAATCACCCCTCTCCCCCTTAACCCGGCCAAGGAGCATTGTTCAGACAGGACGTGTGTGTTTGAGTGTGTGTGTGTGTGTGTGAGTAAGTGTGTGTGAGTGTGTGTGAGTAAGTGTGTGTGTGTGTGTGTGTGTGACATGCTCAATACTTTTTTGTGCTTGTTCTCTTGGCTCTCCCCTGAGTCTGGCTCACCTCAATGAAAAAAGATTGGCACAGACCGGACAGAGCAGCTCACTGAGAAAAGGAGAGAAAAAAGAGGAAAAAGAGAAAAAAGCTATTTGCTGGATAGAGGGAGAGAGGGGATAGAGAGAGATAGAAAGAGAGAGAGAGGGAGGATTAGCTTCTCTCTGCTTTGCCAACACTACTCAATAAAGTAACAGTCATGCTAATACAGTTATCACCAACTAAACTGAAGAGACAGAGAGAGAGAGAGAGAGAGAGAGAGAGAAGGAAAACAGGAGGAAAACAGCAGAAGACAGTCATGGTAAAGGAAGAGAGAGAGAGAAAGAGAGAGACTACTCAATAAAGTAACAGTCATGCTAATACAGTTATCACCAACTGAAGTAAATGAGTAAAGACAGCAATAATAGAGAACAAGAAAAAGAGACAGCATAAGAAAGTAAAGAAAGAGAGAGAGAGCAGAAGAGAAAAAGAGAACAAGAGGAAAAGAGCAGAAGACAGTAATAGTAAAGGAAGAGAGAGAGAGAGAAAGACTACTTAACAAAGTTAGTCATGCTAATACAGTTATCCCCAACTAAATTAAAGAGAGAGAGAGAAATATTAAAGACAGTAATGATAGAGAACAAGAGAAAGAGACAGCATAGGACAGTAAAAAGAGAGAGAGAGCAGAAGACTGTAAACAGAGAGAAAGCGAGGGAGGAAAACAGTAGAAGACAGTGATGTTAAAGGAAGAGAGAGAGAGAAAGACAGAGAGAGACAGAGAGAGATACAGAAGAAGACAGTAACAAGAGAAAGAAAAAAAAAACAGGGACAGCAGAAGACAGTGAAAAACAGCAAGAATAGAGATAGAGAAAGAGAGAAAGAAACAGGAGAAGACAGCAACAATAAAGATAGAGGAAGAGAGAGAGACAGAAAAAGATAGTAACAAGAGAGAGAGACAGAGAGAGACAGCTGCAAAAAGAGAGAGTAAAGAAAGTAAATGAATAAAGACAGTTATGATAGAGAGAGAGAGAGAGATAGCAGATAACAGTAAAGAGAGAGAGAGAGTGCTCAATATAAGTGGTAATAATAAGTTAATCTCGCTAATACCAAATGAACTGAAGAAAGAGAGAGAGACAGAAGACTAACAAGTGAGAGAGAGAATAATAAAGAAAAAGAAAGAGAGAGAAACATGCTTTCTGGACATATATAGTGATTTTTCCTGGTGAGTATTATTGGATGTATTTAGAGATGTAAACACAGTTCAGAAGCTAGAGAAATCCTGATCTATTTACAGCCTGACTCTTTAGAGACCAACAGGAAGGAGAGATCCTGAACTCCTCAGGAAAACAGAAACACACTTCCTGACAGAACTCCCAAAATACCCTGAGATCCACAAACTATTCCACACAAATACCCCACATTTCTCCTGCACCCTGATCATCTCTCTGAACTGATCTTATTCCTTCCTCTTAAAACCAGGAGCCAAGAATCAGAAAAACACATGTAGAAACAGCTTTTAAACAAACAAACAAACAAACAAACAAACCAAAAACACCTTAAACTACTGCAAAAGCTTGGAAGTCTGGATTCATGTTTTTAATTTTTCAAATTTGGTCACATTCGAGAAAAAAAGTTTGGAATCACCATTCGCTCTCAAAAACTGAGGGAAGAAAATCAAAGAAATAAGTAAGTAAGTAAGATAAGTAAGAGAGAGGGAGAGAGGGAGAAAGAAAGAGAGTAAAATATTAGAAAGGGAGAAAAACGCGTAGAGACAGTAAGAGAGCTCATTCAAATTTAAAATGTAAAAAAAAAAGACAGAGAAAAAGAAAGAAAGAAAGAAAGAAATATAACATTATAAGAGATGTGAGAGAAAAAGAAAGAAAGATAGAGAGAAAAAGAGGGGCACACAAGAAAGAGAGAGAGAGAGAGCAGAAGAGAGTGAAAGATAGAAAGAGGGGGGGAAAGTAGAGAGAGAGAGAGCTGGAAGAGTTAAAAGAAAACATGTGGGGGGCTTCCTGCTATGGAACCTCTGCTCGACTCAAAGTTGTTGTTGAGGAGGAGGCTCAAGGAAAGTGCGTGTGTGTGTGTGTGTGTGTGTGTGTGTGTGTGTGAGAGTGTGTGTTTTGAAGGCCCCTTCAAAATGCCACAGTCTGCTGTTACCCTCAGTGCCAGACTGCACCAACACACACACACACACACACACACACACACACACAGTCATTAAAGTTGGCGGCTCTATACGTCCGTTTGTAACTGCAGTGGGTGTTCTGATACCTGTCAGCCCGTTCTCTTTCACTCCACATATACATTCCTCTCTGTGGACTTCACACACACACTCACACACACACACAAACACACACACACACACACGAGAGAGAGACAGAGACACACTGAAGAGAGTTTTTTTTTTTAGAATTTATCCCATTTTCTTTAAAATTTGAAAGTAAAATGCAGCATTACAGCGCATTTGGAGGTAAGCGCAGCGACCCACCTCCAACACATCAGCTAACAGAAGCCTGTGCTGACCAACATCACACTGCAACTGATAAGGGGAGAGAGAGAGAAAGAGCGCCCTCTATTGTACCCTCTCAGAGAGAGCAAGGAACACTTTGTGACAATTGTGATTTTTTTTTAAATAAACATTCAGAACTCACAATACGCAATAATTTAATTTGGCACTTGAAAATAAGGAAATATCCATATAAAAAAAATAGAATCCCCATTTAGATGTTCTCTATTGCCCTTCAGACATTTTCAATTCAGGAATCTGAATTATCGACAAAAATGTATATATATATATATATATATATATATATATATATATATATATATATATATATATATAGAGGTAATATATTGTGGTATGAAATTCTGGCCATATTGTCTAGTCCTAGGTCATGCTGCAATGTGGGCACGATGTGGCAATTCTATCAAAAAGAAGTAGATAGAAAAAAAAGAGAGAGAGAGAGAGAGAGAGAGAGAGAGAGAGAGAGAGATCTGAGAACAGCTGGACTGGTTCTGTTTGATCACCACAAATCACAGTAATGATGTGTTCACTATCAGACATACACTCGTTTAACCTTACGCTACTTCAGGCCATTCACAGCACAGCAGCCAATCAAACACATAATACAGAGAAAGAAAGAGGGAGAGATAGATAGAGAGAGCAATTAGGGTGACTAAAGGACAGGAGAGAAAAGGGAAGAGAGGAAATCAAGAGTTTCTGTAGTGAAATAAACCTCTAGAAGAGATCTATAGAAGAACAAACGGGCAGACATGAAAACAGAGACGTGCTGACAGTATGTTGCCAAAGCAACCTATGTAAACAAAACTGTAATTCTTAAAAATATATAATTTTTTAAGGTAAATCGAGTGCTGGATGTTAATCTACACAGATTAGATAGATAGCACAGTGATGCTGCACTCAACTATTTAGCTCTTCCTCCTGCTCAGCCCCTAAACCCATACATCACCCAATGCAATCTCTTACATTTTTAGCCTTTTTCAAATTTGAGCTGAGTCTGGAAGCAAAAATCAGAGGGTTTAGTTCCACTTTAAGTTCAAAATGACCCCAAACAGCAGATCTAGGACTTTTTGAGACCCTTTATTTCCACAAATGCAAATTAATAAACATAAATAAACAATATACTGTGCAGCCCTATCAGACCAAGACCAACAAAACAGGAAATTAAGGCCATATATAGCATCTCTGTTTTCCACTATCAGGCGTCCCTATATGAAACATGCTGCCACACACACACATTTCTGAACTGTTCCAGGATCAGTCAGCAGCCCAGAGACCTGTGGGATGGTGTTACAGCAGCAGGACCCTGAGCGACAGGAGGAGAGGATCTGATCTGCAGAAAATGACGGAGCTCAGAGCTCTGCCGATATCAGAACAGACAGAGACTCAGTGTTTCTTTATTCTGTTTCCCACGACTGAATCCTGCTCTAGCCGTCAGACGGATGACATCATCCCTCTCAAAACCACACATCTCCAGATCTGCACATCACAGCTTTCCCCAGAGAAATCAGCCAAACCACCAGAAACACACTGTCTGATCCTCCCGTACCAGCATAACACACACTAACATCACTATCACACTATCACAATCACAATCACATCACTATCACATTACTACAGTACTGATAATAATCACACACCACCCAAATAATACACCCTGATCTGTGGTGGGTGAAAGAATAATTAAGTATATATAAATATATAAAAATACAGACAGACAGCTTAATAGACAGACAAGCAGCAAGATAGACAGAAAGGCAAAACAGACAGTTACATAGATAGATAGACAGACAATCTGACACATATATAAATAGATACACACTGAAAAACAGACAGGCAGACAATTAGATAGACAGACAGCTGCATAGATAGATCGACAGACAGATATATAGACAGCTACATAGATAGATAGATAGATAGATAGATAGGCAGACAGCTAGATAGACAGACAGGGAGACAGACAGCTACAAAGATAAACAGAGCTATGCAGATAGACAGACAGATTTCTCTGGTTTCTCTAAATCCTCTAATAATATTATGTGATTTTATTAATATTATAATACACATATTATTACACATAAATAAAGTGTATTATAAAGATACACACAGAGAAACAGACAGGCAGACAATTAGATAGACAGGCAGACAGACAGCTACATAGATAGATTGACAGACAGATAGACGTACACGTAATATTATTATTATTTTTCTAAATATGTTATGAAATGGTAAACTGTCTCACTTTTATCATCTGATCTGTGCTCTATGTTCTGTTGTGAATAAAATAAAATGTGGAAATATAAGTCTTGGTCTTAATACTGGTGTGAATTTCCTGACTTTTGCACATCACTTACTTAGTAATCAAAAATAATTTGAAAAAAAAAAAAAAACTGCATATGTAGCTGCTTTACTCAACTATTAAAACATTCTCTAGACCAGGGGTCCAAAAACTGCTCCTCTGGGTCTCCTAGATGCTCCAAGTTTTTACAACAGCCCCATTCACAGCACACAAAACCCAGCAAAACCAGGGCACTAATAAAACCACGTCTGTAGCCGGTCCTGATTTTACTGCTCCTCAGCAGATCCAGAAACTTTCACTTGTTAAAATTCCTGGTTGGGTTTTTCTGAGTCAGGCTGGTTCTGATCTCTGGACTTCTTCTCACAGTCTCTCAGCAACAATCACCTTCAGAAACCATATATAACACATATTAAAACTGAAGATATATTCATCCTCAGCACAGGACATACAAATCAGGTGATACAAAACGCATGAATTCATATTCTAATACCGACATACACACTTATACACTTATGCTCACACACACAGAACTGTGTGTGTGTGTGTTTGAAGAGAAGAAATAGAGAGAGAAATGGATAAAGAAAGAGAGGAAGGGGCAGAAAAGAAAAATAGGGGAAAAGAGAGAGTGACATACAAAAGGGAGAGAAGAGAGATAAAAGAGAGAAGACAGGGAGAGAGAGAGACTGAAGAGCCATATGTGGAAAACAAGAATAAAGGAGGGGGGAAGAGAAAGAAACAGCGAGAGAGAGAGAGAGAGAGAGAGAGAGAGAAAGTGAGAGAGTCAACAAGTGAGAGAAAGAAGATAGGTAGAAGAGAAAACAGATGCAGGTGGAAAACGTGAGACTGAGACAGAGAATGACAGAATGTGAGGATAAAAGAGAAAACTGGGACTGGGACAGACAGACAGACAGACAGACAGACAGACAGACAGACAGACAGACAGACAGACAGATAGATAGATAGATAGATAGATAGATTAGCTGCACTAAGCTAATCAGCTCTTCCTCCTGCTCAGACCCTAAACCCATACATCACCCCATGCCCCTCCTAAACTGTCTCTTTACATTTTTTTTAGCCTTTTTCAAATTTGAGCTGAGTCTGGAATCAGCAAAAATCAGGGGGTTTAGATGCACTTTAAGTTCAATATGATCCTTTTATTTTCACAAATGCTAGTGGTGTGCCAAATAATGAGCTTTATATTAAAAACACAATAATTGTTAAAAATAAATGTTACAATGCTTGGCATCTCTTTTAAAGTGTGGCAGTGTTGTCGTGTGTGGCTTTTTCTATTTTGATACAAACTTTTAAAAGAATAAATCGATTCAATACAAGTCTGAGTTGTGAGTTTGCCATCACTAGTGAATATTTCCTAACAGTGACTCGTCACGAGGGACGACAGCGTGCTTTTTTATGATCACAGGGATAAAAACAGCACAGCCAAACCTGAGCAAGACCACAAACGAGTGAAAAAAGAGAGGAAGCAGAAAAAAGGAAGAGTAGGAGGATGCAACAGCAGAGAGACAGAGGGGAAAGAAAGAGACAGGCGCTAACGCTAACGCTAACGGAGAAACGGCCTGAGAGCTGAAAGATCCTGTCAGTTAGCGCTCTGTGTGTGTGTGTGTGTGTGTGTTTGTGTGTGTGTGTTGGTGTGTGTGGGGGCTTCAGGCCTGTCAGGACCCATTGCTTCAGGATTACAGAAGAACACTAGCTTTTAGTTGTGCTGGAATCTGGGACACAGAGCTGTGCTTTTAGCCAACAATGCTAACAATGCTAACAGGGCTACAGTCTGTTCTCAGCATGCTCCTATAGGGAAAACATATATAGGGAAAATACAGAGGGGAAGTGGTCATTTAACCGTTATCATTTTAACCATTATCTTAACCTTACCCCTCTGTTTTGTATGTGCAGATAACAAGTATTAAAAAATGTGCATCTCAGTAGCTTGCTTGTTAGATAACTTTCCTGTTCCACCTTAGATGGTGCAACAGACAACAGCAGCATTTAAGGTGGAAAGCGGTAAAATAAAAGCTAATAAAAGCTGATTTTGAGGCACCGAGTGGTCAAGCAGTCTAAAACGCTGTCACTATGAACACAGGAGATTGCGGGTTTAAATCCCGGTCATGCAACTTGCCATCAGCTTCCGAAGCCCCGAGAGAGCACAATTGGTCTTGCTCTCTCTGGGTGGGTACAGTACAGTAGATGGCGCTCTCTCTTTCCCCTCATCACTCCTAGGGTGATGTGGATCAGCACAAGGCTGCGTCTGTGAGCTGATGTATCAGAACCCACAGAGTCGCTGCGCTTTCCTCCGAGTGTTAGCGCTGCTGTGATGCTACTCTGCTATGCTACAGCATCAGCAGCAGTTTATAAAGAGGCGGAGCCTGACTTCACATGTGTGATATGGGGGATATACAGCTGAGTAGCAGCTGAATGGGTGGGACAAATTGAGAGAAAATGGGAAAAATGAAAAATGCATTTTTAAAATTGTATTCCCAAAGGAATTAAGAATTGGACAATACAAATAATTGCTGCACCACCTTCTCACTTTCTGAAGACATATGATAAAAATGGAATGATCCTAAAATGAACTAGTTTACCAGCAGCAGTTAGGTTGCTGAACTTTAGCTGAGCTCCACTGCTGTCGATATCTCTGTATCAGGTTATAAAGACATATTTTTATGAACTGTGTTTTAATAATTGAGCCATAAATGACCTGTCCTGGACATAAATTACCCTTTAATGCTATTAAAAAGTAAAAATGTTTCTACGATATTTGTTTTTTAAGTGGAACTTGGCCTTTTCTCACCATCTTTTAGCCTCAGAACCTAACAGTGAGTTTAGGGACTGCTCAAGGGTTTTTGGTCTGGTGCTTATTATAAGTGTACAGTCCAGTATGATCCACTGTGAAAAGTGAGTATCCACCAGTAAATCCAGATCTGTGGTGTGTTTGTGATTCTGTCTCATGTGGTTTAGGTGTTGCTGCTTTTACTGGGCTGTAAATGGAGTTGAAAATGTTCCACACATGGATAACACATTCAGACTTCCCTCAGACCCAATCCTGAGTCCAGCAGCTTTACTTCACTGAACCGCCACACATTAAACTGATGTATAGAGGATCCGGTCCAGTAAACCCCTCATGTTCTGAGCAGAACGTCTGGTGGAGTATAACTCTTTCCTCATGCAGCAGCTGAGCTGTACATGCTTGAAGAAACAGGAGGCTTAAAAATATAAAAATAAGAGAGCGCTTAAAAATGATGAATTTCTTTGATTTTACCAAATTAAAAAACTCTGGAATATAATCAAGAGGAAGATGGATGATCACAAACCATCAAACCACCAAAGGAGTAAAGCAGCATAGAGTTATCCAAAAGCAGTGTGTAAGACTGGTGGAGGAGAACATGATGCCAAGATGCATGAAAACTGTGATTAAAAACCAACCAGTGTTATTCCACCAAATATTGATTTCTGAACTCTGAAAACTTTATGAATATGATCTTGTTTTCTTTGCATTATTGGAGGTCTGAAAGCTCTGCATCTTTTTTGTTATAATTAAAGAGATAATTAATGTTCTCTATACTGAGAGGTTTGTGCTAGACTAGTACTGTCTGTGTGTTTATTATTATATTAAAGGTGAGGTGCTAGACTAGTACTGTCTGTGTGTTTATTATTATATTAAAGGTGAGGTGCTAGACTAGTACTGTCTGTGTGTTTATTATATTAAAGGTGATGTGCTGGACTAGTACTGTCTGTGTGTTTATTATTATATTAAAGGTGAGGTGCTGGACTAGTACTGTCTGTGTGTTTATTATTATATTAAAGGTGAGGTGCTGGACTAGTACTGTCTGTGTGTTTATTATTATATTAAAGGTGAGGTGCTGGACTAGTACTGTCTGTGTGTTTATTATTATATTAAAGGTGAGGTGCTAGACTAGTACTGTCTGTGTGTTTATTATTATATTAAAGGTGAGGTGCTAGACTAGTACTGTCTGTGTGTTTATTATTATATTAAAGGTGAGGTGCTGGACTAGTACTGTCTGTGTGTTTATTATATTACTGCATAAAGTTCACCTTGGCTCAACCTTTTAGCGCATCAATCCTTCGTACTCATTCCCATTGAAACTTAATGGAACACATCATTGGCGTAGGCGTTGGCGTTGACGCGACTGAGCCAGACCCTTCTTATACACCACCACCACGCTAATCAGTGTCGTAAGTAAAATATGCAGAGAAATAAATAAGATACAGGACCACAGTCTGTAATTATTATAGAATTATTATAGAATTATTATAGAATTATTATAAGCCCACTCAGAGAGATGCGCTGCATCAACATGTCAGCTGACGCTCAGCGGGTGACCTGATTCTGACGAGTCCTGCTGAGCATTCTGTCCTGAGCTCTTCCAGACTTTATAGTGCTTCTACTCTTTTACTCTCTATATCACCGCCTGGACCTGGAGGACATTTTCCACAGCTGGCATGACGACTGCATAACCTTTATGATCTCAGCACCGAGGATTCTGGAACATTCCTGAAGTCAGGAGAGGCACCTCAGCCTCACCTCAGTTACTATTCCCTTTCTCTTTCTTTCCTTCTCTTTCTCTCTCTCTCCTACTGAAACAGCCAAACCAAACACTTCAGAATTCACCTTTATTTCAGCAGCTAAACTATCACTGTTTTAAATCTGCTTTAGTTTATTGGTTTGTAGTTTGTTCATATCTGTAAATTCGACATTTGAATTGGAATTTCTTTTTCATTCATTTAAAAAAGTCTAGTTGTGCTCCGGTGATCTGGTATAACGCTGTTTTAGTTCAGTGGAGGAGCGGCGAGGGAAGGGGGAGAATCGATACGAGTTCGGCTCTTGGTCATGAATATTCATACATGCAAACATATCGCCTCTGATTGGCCAAAAACACAAAACGGACAACAGTTATAAACATTTTAAAATAAAGACATTTTTACACTAATAACAGTGTAACTTTACAATGTCATAGGTTACTACTTTACAACATGTGTAATAATGCTCTGCTAAGTGCAGTTCAGCTACTGATCTAGTCTTAGAGTCTCTCAGAGTAAAACACCAAATCCACCGGAGATCCTATTTAAACCTATAGTTACTTACACACAGAGGTGGGTAGTCAAAGTCTAGAAAGTAAAAAAAATCGGGGTGGATTTTTAACTTTTAACTAGTGTGAACAGAACTGTTCTAAACATCTAAACACCTATCTATCTCAATTGTACTTGGCTGGTGGTGTTTTTCCTTCATAGACTAATTCTAACCATTTGTTTCTTAGCTCTGAATTACTGGGTAAAGTATATAAACACTGATGTGTTATTCGCACAAATAACACAGGAATGAACTGCATGCTGTTCCTAGCGCTGTTATTTATCTCCTATCTGACGAGACGGCGTCGCCGCCCGGCTTCAGCTCTGCTTGTGGGCGGTCCCGAGCCGAGGTGGGCGGGGCTATGAATACTAATTCAAGGGTTGATGTAGACACGGTGCTTTTCCCGATCGACTCGTTTTGTTTTTCTGAATATTTTCTTTTACTAGCTGCTGCAGAGAATAAGGAAGAGACCCACTGTATTTCACAAACAACAAGAACATTTTTAGCACATTTTAACGGAAGGAGATCTTTAAAGAGTAAAGTGAAATAAAAACTCAATCTAACAGAAACTTCAGTCTGATTGGTGCTGGAAAGTTTTCTCACT
Organism: Astyanax mexicanus; assembly: GCF_023375975.1. Classification (NCBI taxonomy): domain Eukaryota; kingdom Metazoa; phylum Chordata; class Actinopteri; order Characiformes; family Acestrorhamphidae; genus Astyanax; species Astyanax mexicanus. The sequence goes on from NC_064413.1 coordinate 1,220,420, forward strand.
GTTTAATCTGTGATAATCAGAGTGGATTAAAGGTTAATGAGGGATACTTGTTTAAATGAAATCTCCTCCTCTGGTTCTGCACTGCTCTCACAGGCCACAAATCTGCATTTCGAAGGAAAAGAGATCTAATCCTCGATTACAAGCATCTTCCCTCATTCAGTCTCAGTGTTTTTGGATGGATTACACGTTTTATCATCCAGTAGAAGCGGCTCAGAGACGCATTACAGTCGTACACTTGTCAGAATGGAATCATTTTGGAGGGAAAGAGGAAATAAGACTCTGAAGTAACTAAGACTTTAAGAATTCTAAGGACATTGCTTAGACACTGCTGATGAAACTCTTCCTCAATTGCTTCTATTCCTCCATTCTCTGCAGCAACAAGTAAAAGAAAATATTCAGAAAAAAAACGAGTCGATCAGAAAAAAGCATCGTGTCTACATCAACCCGTCAATTAGTATTCATGGCCCCGCCCACCTTGGCTTGCGTATGTTAAGTCTCTGCAGTAAAAATAAGCGCAGCTTCACCCCCAGCTCTGCTGTGCATGCGGCTACCGTAATACACGGTTTAGATGTGCACTCCTAAAAGTTTGCACACCAGCATGCTTTATATATTTATTATATATTTTTATTTTTAAAACTCTCCAAGACTTCAAGCTACTTTACAGGAGAGAGATAAAACCTTTTTAACTTTCAACAGAAGTAATTTGAAAGTAATTTTTAGGTTCCCTCTAGGCATTGAGAGCGCCAGCACTGAATCAATTGTACATTTTTAAACATTAATATTGTTAACTACTTATTACTGTACATAAATTTACATATTTTTCCAGTCATTTTATCCTTTTTTTTATCCTTTTCAGGGCATTTTAGGAATGCTCTACACTTGCCTGAAGGCAACCTCTAACAGAACAAAAGATTATTCCAACTATTCTCTTGCTTTAAACCCGTGCTGTTTGTCTATAAAACAGATAAAACAGAGGAGATTCCAGTGTTTTGTTGGTAGTCGGCGGTGCTGACGTCTCCTAAAGGGTCACTGAGAGGTGAAATGGAGCTCAGAATGCTCTTTAAAAGCACGGTTAGCGCTAGCATAAGGCTAATTACAGTGGCTAATGGCCATATCACTCAGTAAATTTCACATCCAGGGTGGTCTTGCTTACTTTAGATTGGGTGAAGGAAAGGTTATGAGGAGAGAGGAGATAAAGAGAGAGAGAGAGGGGGATGAAGGTCAGGCTTTCATGTCTTTAATAGACTCTTTTTCGTTCCTTCTAAACGGAGTTCCTTCTTACCGTCACCATTAGCACAGCGGTGGCGCTGCTGCTCACCAGCAGTTTAAAGCTGGATATGTTTAGATATGTTTAGGTGTACAGCAGATCTTAGCTTCACTTGCCCCCCCTCATAAAGTCAGTATAACAGTCATATCTGCGGCGTTTAACTCAGAAACACTGGAGCTCAGATTAGATTGGGCCCAAAAAAATTCAGCCCGACCCAACCTATATATTATGAGCCTGAGCCTGATTTAAACCCAGCACCCAAGTAGAGCTTTAAAACTGAGCTTTTTTAAAACATTTTAGAGCTGTTTAAATGAGCGACATCTGTTCAGATTTATGTTAATTAACACTGCACCATTAAAGAAGAATAGACCTTTGATTTAAAGATCTCATTCCATCATGTTTTCATTCATTTTAAAATGTCTAGTGTCTTCAATATGAATGAATGCCATGTGAGCTGTTTGGTTTTTGTGGAAAGAAAAACTAAAAAGTGTTCCGGTGATCCGGTATAACACTGCTTCTGCTTTAGTCCAGTGGAGGAGCAGGTGGGAGGGGGGAGAAACGATAGGATTTCAGCTCTTGCTCATGAATATTCATACATGCAAATATATCACCCTAAAATAAAGACATTTTTACACTAATAACAGTCATTACAATGTCATATGACACGTTACAACATGTGTAATAATGCCCTGCTAAGTGCAGTCCAGCCACTGACCTAGTCTTAGAGTCTCTGTAAAACACCAAATCCACCGGAGAGCCTATTTAAACCTATAGTTACACACAGAGGTGGGAAGTCCAGGTCCAAAAGTAATCTCAATTGTACTTGGCTGGTGGTGTTTTTCCTCCATAGACTAATTCTAACCATAAAGCATATACATATATATATATATAAAAAAATGATGTGTTATTCGCACAAATAACACAGGAATGAACTGCCATGCTGTTAACTAACTGCCTAGCGCTGTTAGCTCCTGATCAACTCGTTTTAAGATCATATGGTGCAGATACAGCATTTGAGTACTTACTTACATTATGCATTAAACATAAAAAGTAGAAAAAAAGTCGAACTGTAGTTTCTCCACTTGAAACACTCCTGACATGCTTTAGGACAATCCCCCTCAGCCTTCTGTACCTATTGTTAATGCATTTCTCTGAAATAATCTCCAGAGCGGTATTTAATGCTGTATATTCTGCAGGCTGGGGAGAAATTAGCTGGCAGACAGTCTCCAGATCAAAGCGTGGAAGAGAGCTGTAGCTGAAGCTGGCAGAATATTAATTTATAATAAAGCTTGGGAGACAGGAAATTATGCAGCGGCATTGCAGAACACCTGTTAGGTGTAGCAGAATATGAACACAGATTCGTACCATGGATGATCACAAGCCATCAAACCACCAAACTGAACTGCTTAAATTTTTGCAGCAGGAGTAAAGCAGCAAAGTTATCCAAAAGCAGTGTGTAAGACTGGTGGAGGAGAACATGATGCCAAGATGCATGAAATTAAAACTGTGATTAAAAACCAACCAGGATTATTCCACCAAATACTGATTTCTGAACTCTTAAAACTTTATGAATATGAACTTTTTGTTTTCTTTGCATTATTTGAGGTCTGAAAGCTCTGCATCTTTTTTGTTATTTCAGCCATTTCTCATTTTCTGTAAATAAATGCTCTAAATGAGAATATTTTTATTTGTAATTTGGGAGAAATGTTGTCTGTAGTTTATAGAATAAAACAACAATGTTCATTTTACTCAAACATAAACCTATAAATAGCAAAATCAGAGAAACTGATTCAGAAACTGAAGTGCTCTTCTTATGTGTTCCAGAGCTGTATATATTATATATTTATATATATATAAGCGAACTGTAGCAACAGGATTGTAATGCTGTCCATATTATGCAGCCTTAGTTTGACCGTAACATCTGGTTTCCAGTTCAGACCTGTCCACAAAAAGCCACAAGACAAACACACACACACACACTAGACCTTTTATACTCCCAGCATGCTTTGCACACATTCCTGACCTCCTTCCATCACCCCTGAGCTTGATGTGAATGACTCAGAACTCACTCTATTGGGGTCCTGAGTGGCTGCATACTCAAAGTATTGTATCAGTATAAATCAAATAAATCAAATGATACACCAGCACTAGTACCCATTTACACCAGTTGTTTCACCAAATACAAAAAAGAAAATACAAAACACCTCAAACATTACTCCATTACTCATCTTCTCTCATCACAGCTCTTCATTTTCATGTTTTTCTTAAAAGATAAAAGTAATAAGATTGAGTTTTATCAGTAGGTGACATGCAGCTGTAGATCCACACCCCCAGGATTAAAGACCAGTAATAAAGAGGCCCCTAATCACATGATAAACACACACACACACACACAGTGCTAATCCGTACCCCACCGCGCAAGAATGGCGATTATAATACAGCCTGGAATTAGCGTGCTTCTAAGAAACGCTGGAAAATCTACAAAAATCAATCACAAGGGATTGATGAATGCAGCTGATAATCTCACAGGGTGTGTAATAAATCCATATAAACCCTTAAAGTCCACATAAAAACCTCATATCCACAAAAACACGGCCCAATACTCAGAGCCCAATCTGTAAGCTGTGTTTCCTCCACTGGCTTCCTATTGTGGTTCACATCAGATTCAGAACCCAAAGCCAAAAACAGACCAAGTTCCTTCATACTGTACTGCACGGCACTGACGATCAAACCCTGATCAGCACCAAGAGAGCTCTTAAGGGCGTTTTCAAACCTGTAGTTGTGAAAGTTTCTACGATCCAGATCAGTTGATGAGTTTATGTGTTTATTTGGAGCTACAGTTTCTCTCTCTCTGTTTGGTTTGTTTTCACACAGGCATAAAAACACCTAAACGCACAAAAATGCGCACCATTGTTCATAGCTGTGGTAACTAATTAGTGTTATCTGGCTAATATATCAGATTAATCTGCACCTTATCAACAGTTTAGTTCAAATAAATGGACTATATTTAAAGGCTGGTTCAGCCTGAGACCAGAATAAGGAAAAAACACTATCATATTTATAAAACCTTAGTTTTAAATATTTAAAATGTTTATATGTTTGGAAAAACTAAATATTGTGATACTTAGCTTACGCTGCTAATCTGTCTCTACGCAGAGAGAAAAGAAATAAAAAAATCAATCAATATTTTTATGTTCATATATTCAAGTATAACCTAAAATCTCAAACCTCTACAGTTTTTAATGATTTATCCGTATTATTCTTCATACTGGATTATTTACTAGCTATGGGATTATCCTTTACTCAAAGAAAATAATTTATACCCCCCTATTCCACACACACACACACACACACACATGCACACACACACACGCACACATAAATACGCCCCAAAATTATTTTAAACACTGTCCCAGATGGCTGTAGATGTGCACGGACTGCAGCAATTATTTCTGACAGGTGGGTTCAGGCATCAGTGCCCCCTCACCCACACACACACTTACGCACACACACACACATATCACCAGTACAAGGAACAACATCTTATTAACACGATACTTAAGTTTAATGTAACATACAGCTCTGGAAAAAAAATAAAAATGATGAATTTCTTTGATTTTACCAAATTAAAAACCTCTGGAATATAATCAAGAGGAAGATGGATGATCACAAACCATCAAACCACCAAACTGAACTGCTAAACTGGTTTTCCAAAAGCAGTGTGTAAGACTGGTGGAGGAGAACATGATGCCAAGATGCATGAATAAACTGTGATTAAAAACCAGGATTATTCCACCAAATATTGATTATTTCTGAACTCTTAAAACTTTATAAATATGAACTTGTTTTTTTCATTGCATTATTTGAGGTCTGAAAGCTCTGCTTCTCATTTTCTGTAAATAAATGCTCTAAATGACAATATTTTTATTTGGAATTTAGGAGAAGAAAGTTTATAGAATAAAGTAAAAACCTTAATTTTACTCAAACATAAACCTATAAATAGCAAAATCACAGAAACTGACTCTTATTTTTTTTCCAGAGCTGCATTTTTTCGACATATAGGCTACCCACACTGTGTTTAAAAGTTATCACTGCTTCCACAAAACGACCTGATTGGTCATATTCATACAGATGATTCATGGGTTCAACCTGCAAACTATTAAGTCAACAAACCAAAGAGGCAATTGGTCCCAGCAGGCCATGTACAGTGGCTTGCAAAAGTGTTCATACCCCATTTTTTGGACTGGCTGTATCTTTAGGGTCATCGTCTTGCCGGAAGGTCAAGACATTTTGCAGCCTCCAACAACCACTTTACCACAACTTTATCTCTGATCTGTCTGGTGAGTTCCTTGGTCTTCATGATGCTGTTTGTTCACTAGTGTTCACTAACAAACCACTGAGGACCAACTTTACAGAACAGCTGTATAGGTTATACTGAGACTAAATTACACATAGCTATTAACTATTATCATTTAAGAGTTTCTGAATGAAATTGATTTAAAATAAAAGGGGGTAAATACCATGTATAATTTTATTGACAGTATTCCTTAGGTGATACTCACTGTGATGGCCAGGTGCTTGCTGGGTTAGGGTCGCTGTGGTTCCTCTGGATGAGTTGTTTCTGCTCTTATGGTGGCCGGACTCTTCCTCACTCTTCCTCTGAGAGTGTGTAGCTCCGTTGGCAGACGGACTGTGACGAGACAGGCTGCCCTCAGCGTCCGTCTGCATCAGTTTATCGTTCTGGGATGATCTGTGGCGGGAGGACGGCGTCTCGCGCCGGGGAGACGGCAGCTTAGAGCCGGGAGCGGCCGAGGACGGCCGGGTCAGACGAGACGGCCTCGACATCCTCTACTATTCACCCACGCAAACGTACGACGAGTACATACAGTAAATATATATATCAGTAATACAGCGGGGTGGTGTTTACTTGTTACTACTATTGGGATCCACTGTGTGCATTTCTCAGAGTTATAGGATCTGTCTGCAATACAGATTTATTTTCTAATGGAAATTCTCTTAGAAATCCCAAAGAGATCAACACCTTCCCACACGCATCAACGTATACACAGTAAATCCAGGCTAGTGCCGCTTAAAACCCTGGAATTGCAACTCCAAGTCCAGACATTAAAAACAATTGAGTTTACTGTCCATACTCCACTGTCTCAAGGAGATTCTTGGCTTTTTTCTATTGGCAGGTCACTCAGAAATCCAAGAAAGTCCAACACCTGCCCAAAAACACATAGAGTAAATCCCAGGCTAGTGGTGTTTGGACCTTTGAAATTGCATCTTCCAATCCAGATATGAAGCAGAACTCTCTACACACCACTGTTTCAGGAGTGTCTGTCTGAAAATCGGCTTCTTTTGTATTGGCAGGTCACTAAAATATTCAAGAAAGTCCAACACCTGCCCAAAAACACAGAGTAAATTTCAGGCTAGTGTTCTCTGACCCCTGAAATTGCAACTCTCAGTCCACACATGAAGTACAACCACGTTTCCTTGTTTTTTTTCTATTAGCAGGTCATTAAGATATCCAAGAAAATCCAATACCTGCCCAAAAACACAGTAAATATACAGTAAATTCTAGGCTACGGCAGCTTGGACCCTTGAAATTGCATCTTCCCATCCAGATATGAACTATAACTGTCTACACTCCACTGTCTCAAAAGTATCTGTCTGACAAATTGGCTTTTTTCTATTGGCAGGTCATTCAGAATTTCCAAAAAAGTCCAACACCTGACTACAAACACAGTAAATATACAGTAAATTCCAGGCTAGTGGAGCTTGGACCCGTGCAATGGCAACTCTAAGTCTAGATGTTAAAAATAACCAAGTCCACTGTCCATAATCCACTGTCTAACGGAGTGTCAATCTGGAATTTCACCTTCTTTTGTATTGGAAGGTCACTCCAAGAAATCCAAGAAGGTCTAACACTTGCCCAAAAACACATTTCCACATTTCCACGCTAGTGTTGCAGGCTTGAAATAGAAAATCTCAGTCCAGATATAAAAAAATACATATTCTACTGTCTCAAAGTGTGTCTGTCTGGAATATCAGCTACTTTTGTAATTGCAGGTGCCTCAGAAATCCAAGAAAGTCCAAAAAACTGTCCACAAATGTAGTAAATATACAGTAAATTCCAGGCTAGTGGTGTTTGAACTACTTCAATTGCAACTCCCAATCCAGATGTTAAAAATAACCAAGTCCACTGTTCATACTCCACTGTCTCAAAGTGTGTATTGGTTTTTTTTATTGGCAGATCCCTCAGAAATCCAAAAAAGCCCCAAACCTTCCCAAAAACATAGTAAATATACAGTAAATTCCAGGCTACCGTATGTTGCTGTTTAATATCAGTAGGTAGATTTTGAAGAGTTTTGAGGTTCCAACGTGTGTGCCCACACACACACACACTTAAACACACACACTATATAACCCAGGCTACTGTTGGGTTCCCCAATAGAAGCCTCTACTCACTTGCCTCCTCCGGAAAGCGTCCAAGCATCCAAAACAGTCCACACGCAAGACGTCTTATAATCCCTAAATCACCTAAATAAGAGGTGTCAGTTACTCCTGAGGTACACATACACACACTCTCACACACTCACACAAACTCACACACACTTATACACACACTTATTCACACTCACATCACTAAAACACACACTATAAAAGGGTAGCAGCAGAGAATTCCTCAGGTGTCTCCAAGGTGCCGGTCGTCCTTCTTCTGCAAGGAACCGAGGAAGTGTGTCTCCGTTCCAGGATCTTTGGGGGAGGTATTGACGAAAATCTGTCTCTCTCTCTTCTCTCGTTCCTTCTCTCTCGCTCTCTTCCTCTGTCTCTCGCTCCACGCAAGTCCAGACGAGTGCAGGTAGACGGAAGACAGGGAGGGGAAGAGGGGTTAATCACAGTCTCGCAGAATAGAGCCTCCGGCACTTCTTCAGAGTGAGAGACTGAGTGTGTGTGTGTGTGTGTGTGTGTATTTGTGTGTGTGTGTGTGTGTGTGTGAGTGTGTGTGTGAGAGTGTGTGAGAGTGTGTGTGTGCGCGCACAAGTCTCCGATTGAGTGTCAGGAGGACAGATGCAGATAAGCAGTCCGTTCTCCTGTGTCTGCACATTCCAGCACACACACACACACACACACACACACACACATGCACACACTCTACTGGTCAGCTGTCTCTCTCTCTCTCTCTGTCTCTCTCTCTCTCACAGCGTCTGCGTCTCTCCGGTTGGGTGGCTGCAGCGGCTGCTCCAAACAAATGGAAAAAAGATGGAGAGAAAGAGAGAGAGAGAGACGGAGGTAAAGAAAAAAGAAAAGCAGTAGAATCCAGCCTCCGTCTGTTCAGGTTCTCCTCAGGCTGCCACTACCATACCACATACCATCTCAACACTCATACCATTTTCTCTCTGTCTCTCTCACTGTTTGTTCTCTATTTCTGTTTCTCTGTCTCTCTCACTGATTTCTCACTTTTTTCTCTCTGTCTCTATCATTGTTTTCTCTGTCTGTCTCACAGTTTGTTCTCTATTTCTGTCTCTCTCTCTCTCTCTCTCTCTCTGTCTCTCTCTCTCACAGCGTCTGCATCTCTCCGGTTGGGTGGCTGCAGCGGCTGCTCCAAACAAATGGAAAAAAGATGGAGAGAGAGAGAGAGAGACGGAGGTAAAGAAAAAAGAAAAGCAGTAGAATCCAGCCTCTGTCTGTTCAGGTTCTCCTCAGGCTGCCACTACCATACCACATACCATCTCAACACTCATACCATTTTCTCTCTGTCTCTCTCACTGTTTTCTCCCTGTCTCTCTCCCTGTTATCTCCCTGTCTCTCTCACTGTTTTCTCCCTGTCTCTCTCACTGTTTTCTCCCTGTTATCTCCCTGTCTCTCTCACTGTTTTCTCCCTGTCTTTCTCACTGTTTTTCTCTCTCACTGTTTTCTCCCTGTCTCTCTCACTGTTTTCTCCCTGTCTCTCTCACTGTTTTCTCTGTCTCTCTCACAGTTTGTTCTCTATTTCTGTTTCTCTGTCTCTCTCACTGTTTTCTCCCTGTCTCTCTCACTGTTTTCTCCCTGTCTCTCTCACTGTTTTCTCCCTGTCTCTATCATTGTTTTCTCTGTCTCTCTCACAGTTTGTTCTCTATTTCTGTTTCTCTCTTTCTCTCTCTGTTTTCTCTTTGTTTTTCACTCACAGGTTTTTCTCTAAGAATCTGTTACTGGTGTTACACTGTATTTTCTCTATGTCTCTCACTCCTTCTGATTTAATTTTCTGTCTCACTCTTGCTAGTTTATTTCTCATTTTCTCTCTGTCTCTTACTCATGCTTTTTTCGATCTCACTCTTTCTTTATTTTTGTCTCTCACTCTATCTCTCTGTTTTTATGTATTTATTATAGGATAAGTGTTAATAAAGTTGGGCTATGGAATGTATCTCTCCCTTTCTGCCTCTCTCTTTCTGTTTCTTTACATTTTTCAGGATTTCTCTCTTGAATCCTCCCTTTTCTCCTTCTTTCTGCATCTTCTTCTCCTTTCCTCTGACTCCCTCCATCTCTCTTTCTCTCAATCCCTTACTCTTAATTTCTCTCTCTTTCTCCTCCACTCACATGCGCTGTAAGACCATTGTCCTAAAGGTGTGTGCTCTTACACACACACACACACACAGGGAGTGGGGTATTTATGGGTATTACAGAAAGCTGTGGCAGAGGGATTACTGAAAACACAGGCTGTATCTGAGCTTCTCAGGAAAATATGTGTTTTTATGTGTTTTAGAAAATCCGGAAAATGTCATTTCCTTTTTCTGCTACAAAAGAAAGAATTTCAGACATTTATCGTTTCAGTATCCAGATGATCAAGGACAGATATTTAGTATCTAGTTTATTTTGGATTTATATGGATTTATACATCATTTCCACACAAAAATGAAGAGATCACTTCAGTTTCTGAATCAGTTTCTCTGATTTTGCTATTTATCACTTAAATAGAACCTGTCTGATAACATGAAGCAGATAAAAGATCTTAAAAAGCAGCACATTATGAAGAAATTTAACAAAAGATAAGAAAACGTCAAAAAGTCATTGATCATCTATCAGTCTGGAAAAGGTTATAAAATAATTTCTAAAGCTTTGGGACTCAGAGAACCACAGTGATTCACTATTATTCACTAATGGAGAAAACACATAGAACACTGGTGAACCTTCCCAGGAGTGACCGGCCGACCGAACAAAATTACTCCAAAAGGGCATGAAGAACTCATCCAGGAGATCCATAAAAAAGAACCCAGAACAACATTTAAAGAACTGCAGGATCTCACTCGCCTCAGTTAAGATCAGTGTTAATGATTCAATAATAAGAAAGAGACTGCCTATTTCACATTTACGGTACCAACAAACAAGTTAATGATCCCCAGAACGAAGTACAAGACTGATTGTCAGTACTGGATGTTGGTAGTGGCTGTTACAAATCTGATAAAATTCTTGTATTTTTTAATATCTCAGTTAGGGGTGTGCCATATCATATCATATCATATCATATCGTATGCAATAATAAAATAAAAAATTAATTTTGTTGCAGTTGTGTATTCTTAAAATATAAATATATATATATTTTTTTATTCAGTTTTTGTCGTTATTGCCAAGAAAGTACCATGAAATATCGTGATATTATTTTAGGGCCATATCGCCCACCCCTAAAAATTTGTTTCTCTACACTCTTTTCCCACTACAGAATTCTGAATAAGAGATTTCCAGCCATAACAACCACTGATAAACCCACACACACACACACACACACACACACACACACACACACACAGGATTAGTCCAAACCCTGGCCATTCCCTCGGACACGGCCTTAAACTATTAGACTGTTAATCCGCCTGGACGAGCCACAGTTCAATCATTTTAACTCTGATCATTTCAACATATATGTAGGGTATATTGGGTTTGCTGAAAAAGATTTGACCTACATTTAGAAGACACACACACAGCTATACACACACAGCTATACACACACACATATAACAGCACCCACAATACAGAACACAAAAGTTAAAGTAAAAGCGCAGATGCATTTTTATTTATATATATACACATACAGTTCATAGTGTGAAACTCATATATTATATAGATGTATTAAACACAGAGTGATCTATTTTAAGCGTTTATTTATTATTTATTATTGTTGATGATTATTGATTATGACTTACAGCCAATTAAAAAGCCTAAAATCAGTGTCTCAGAAAATATGAATATTATATATTATATAAGACCAATTGTTACTTTTGTTAGCAGTGTGGGCAGTGTGCCAAGTCCTGCTGGAAAATGAAATCCATCCAGCATCTCTATAAAAGTTGTCAGTAGCAGAGGGAAGCTGTAAGATATGAAGTGCTGTAAGATTTTGTGGGGAAACTAAACTGCACTGACTTTAGACTTGATAATAAAACACAGTGGATCAACACCAGCAGATGACAGACATGACTCTCCAAACCATCACTGATCATCAGTAAATTTTACATTAAAGTCAATTAAGGGATCAGAGTCTGGAGGAAGAGTGGAGAGACACACAGTCCAAACTGCTCGAGGTCTAGTGTGAAGTTTCCACCAATCAGTGATGGTTTGTAGTTCTCTTTTTATATATTCAGCCTAAAAAGCCGGTCTTATACAGGCTTAATGAACTCTTAGTGCTGAGGGGCTAAAACTCCAGGCTCAAGTACCCAGCAGCAGCTCAGCACACGTGGGTCGAGTCCCCACAACCCTCTGATCAGCTCCACAGCGCTCAGACCACTGAGCCACCACAGCCTCAGCCAGCGCTCGGGGAGGGAGATAGGGAGCAGGGTGGGGTAGCAGCTATAAATGGACGTACAGATACACTATATATTATTAGTGGGTGTTTTTGAACCTCAAAGCACACACACACACTTATATATAAATACATATATATATAATACTAGTGCATCTCAAAACCAGAGTTATTCCACCAAATATTGATTTCTGAACTCTTAAAACTCATTTTCTGCAAATAAATAAATGCTCTAAATGAGAATATTTTTATTTGTAATTTAGGAGAAATGTTGTCTGTAGTTTATAGAATAAAACAACAATTTAAGTAATGCATTTTTTTAAATACATAAGATAAAACCAATACAGACCAAATGAATCTCTGTCTGTATTCATATAGAAGATGTGATATGAAGTTTTTAATCACCCTGATGCATTAAATGTGAGTCACTGTTCCAGCAGGTTACAGTGTGTGTGTGTGTATAGTGTGTGTGTATAGTGTGAGTGAGTGTGTGTGTGTGTGTGTGTGTGTGTGTGTGTGTGTGAGTGTGTGTGTGTGGAGAGTAGAATGCATTGTAAGCACGCTCCCTCTTTTTGTCTGACTCCAGACCCCCAGGTACCAGTTTTTTGATCCCATTCTGCCGAGACTCAAAGTTTTCATGAGTCATGGTAGATTTCCCCCAACCCCACACACACCCACACACACACACACACACACACACACACACATACACACACACACGCCCTGGAGTGTTTCTGGTAACTACTGACTCATGAACACAGGGATATCTGCCTGCTCTTGTCCGTGTGGAGAGGTTGGGGGTGGGAAGCTTTAGTAAAACTGAAGCTGTCAGACTAAAAGAATCCAGCCAGTCATTGTAAACATAATAAACATAATAAACATACAAATAAACATAATAAACATACAAACGCTAAGTGTTTACTTGCATTTTGCGCATCTAGATCTTAAAGAGTTACTAAACTCCCTGATTTAAGCTGACTCCTTCCTCAGCTCGAATTTAAAAACGGGAGCACTGGGTGATGTATGGGTTTAGAGGTGGGGCAGAAGGTAGAGCTGATTGGCTAAGCTGCAGAAGCTGTGTGCCTCTAACAGTATAGTATTATTGATTGATTGATTGATTTGTATATTGTGAGTGTAAGTGTACAAGAAGTACACAGTTATATGAATGTCATATATAACATGTTAAAATAGGAATGTGCCAAAGTCAGAGCTCACCCGGCTCTTAAAGGGAATGACACCTGGCACACTGATTGGTTTATTTGAAGTTACGCCCAAAAAGCACCCTTAACTAATTAGATTTTTCGTTTTTTTTTTTTGCAAAGACACACCGACACGCCCCTATAAATGACTATGGATATATAAATATATATAGATATAAAAAGGGCCCTTTTTCTCTGGCGAAAAATAAAATAAACCTTCCAACATCACTGGCATGACAAGGAGATCCAATGTGAGATGTTTTCTATGAAGACATCATGAATTGAGGTGCTTTTTCCTGTGTTTTCTCTCATCTAAATCTGATTGAGTGATTGACTGATCAACCAATAAACTATAAACTATAATCTAAATGTATTATAGTAGGCCTAAAATAAATCTGACACAAATCTGCATTTTGTAGGGTTAAATCACTTTACTTTACTCTGAGCTGACGTATTTTTTTAGTTCAAAACTATAAAATTTTACTAAAGTCAGTTGTGAGAATTGCTCTTTTTATCATTCTGGATACATTTAGTTTTCTCATTTATTTTTACAGCTTTCTAATCTGTAATCCGTTGAAATCTGTGAAGCTGTACATTTGTATAAATACCAATTTATACTAATTCACTAATTTACAAACTTTTCTATAGCTATTTACTTTTTATACTAATACACAGATAAAATGAAACTGTACCCAGAAGTGTATTTATTGTCCAAAACAGTTGAATTAAATGAAAAGCACTACAGTGCACTGTAGAGGCTGCACAGCAGTGAAAGCCCTGTCTGTAATACTGGAGAAGCTGTCTGTAGCGCCCCCCTGTGGCTCTCTACAGTCACCCACATCTGCACACATGCACTTTATAAATATTATACAAATCTGAGACTTTCTTCATTCATCTCCATTTAATTTCTGGTCAGATATTTGTAATTTAGTCTTTCCTAAATGTACTTCTATTAATATCCATTAACAAAACTTTCTGCTAAAGTGTGAACAGTTTAAAATGTTTCTTGGTCATATTCCAAATTACAGAATTACTGGAGGGAAATTCATTTGGCCATAAAATAAATAACTGGCACACAATCTGTTAAGTCTGCAGACTAATTTAATCTTCTAAATTCTGTAGACCCCTCACTGCGCAATGATAGCAATAGTCCTTTTTATATATTATTTTATTTCACTAGACTGACAGATATACAGCTCTGTAAAAAATGAAGAGATCACTTCAGTTTCTGAATCAGTTTCCCTGATTTTGCTATTTATAGGTTTATGTTTGAGTAAAATGAACATTGTTGTTTTATTCTATAAACTACAGACAACATTTCTCCCAAATTACAAATAAAAATATTCTCATTTAGAGCATTTATTTATTTAACATATATTTTGTGGCATATCTGAGCAAACTTGGGCCAATTTACCATGCCCATGCATTTCCTCAGTCATTTGAGTCATTTTTTGTAATTTTGTAAAGTAGTGAAGAGGTAGTGTTACAGGTATACAGTGAATAGTATTCATATTATGGCAAGAACTACTCAACTAAGTAAAGAAACAAAAAAAATATTTTAAATCAAGAATTGAAGGCTTATTTCATTTTCCAGCAGGATTTGGCACACTGCCCAAGCTGACAAAAGTACCAATTGTTCTTATATAATAATCTTAATTTCTGAGACACAGATTTTTGGGTTTTTGTTGGCTGTAAGCTTTAATCTATTATCAACAATAAAAGAAATAGATCACTCTGTGTTTAATACATCTATATAATATATGAGTTTCACCTTTTTTAAGTAACTTTTTGATTATATTAAAAATGATTTTTTTTGGGATGCACTAGTAGATGAGGAGTCTTCATTTTGAAATCCAATCTTGGCGTGCAAATACTTATACACACACACACACACACACACACACACACACACATTCAGATGAGATGAAGCAGCTCATTCGAGACTGACATGAAGCGTCTGATTCAGTTTCATGAATCCAGGTGAGTTCTTTCATCTTCTCTTATATTCATGCATTCAGTCAAGTGCAGACTTGCAGCAGTGGTCTGTAACGTGCAGGTGTGGCTGTAGAACAGTTTGCTATAATCATAGTAAACACATTAAGAGTCCTATATCTTTTTATAATTTATTTAAATTTTCTCCTGTTTTTCTCCCAATTTATCTGGCTCCAACACTCCAACACCTCAGACTCCACCTCTTTTTTAACCTTTTTGCCGAGTAGCATCACAGCGCTAATGCTCGGAGGAAAGCGCAGCGACTCGGTTCTGATACATCAGCTCACAGACGCAGCCTTGTGCTGATCCACATCACCCTAGGAGTGATGAGGGGAGAAATAGAGCGCCATCTACTGATCTACTGTACTCACCCAGAGAGAAACAGCAAGGACAATTGTGCTCTCTCTCAGGGCTCCGGTAGCTGATGGCAAGCTGCATGACCAGGATTCGAACCAGCGATCTACTGATCATAGTAGGAGCTCTTTAGACGGCCTTATCTTACATCAACAGTCTAACTTCACTTCTTCCTCCTGTATTGTATAAATATCAGCAGAGCTTCTGAATATATCTACACTGATGGGCGTGGTGTTCTGGAAATGAGGTGTGTTCAAGTAAATTTCTAGAGTTTCGCTTGTTTATCTTGGCAACAGAAAACATAGGAGGTGCGCAAGTGACTGATTAAAACCCTGACAACAGTCAGCAGTCAGGTGTCCATACCTACCAACTTTTACATTAATAAACAGAATACTAAATAAAAAATAACATTCCTTACCCTTTAAACCAAATGAAATGCAGTTTTAAATACACAGGGTAATGTGAAAGTGCTGGATTTGTGTTTTATATGTTTCCTATTTGTATTTTAAAGAGTTCAATCTAAAAAAAGACTTCCCCTTTACTCTCCGAGCAAACAGAGCTGTGATGTGTGATTTTTGTAGAGAAGATAAGTGCTGAAATGATGTGATGAATATATTACTCAGCAAAAGAGCAGAACCACACTGACGCTCCTCTTCTTATCTTCAAAGGGCACAGAATCCCTGAATGTATTATATTCATACGCTAGCATTGTTTACCTATTACAGGTGGGTTTATTGTCAGAGGGGATTACTGTTGGAGGAGATTTAGGGCACTAGCTTCAGGCTAGTTATATGATGAGAGAAATTATGCTACAGAAATGTATGAGGTTCTCTTGGTTTCGTAAACTCATGCACAAACTCTGCTGTCAGTAGTTCATCAGTTCAGCACTGCTGAAGGATTTTATTAACCAGCAGGAAACCATCACTCTTTTATAATCCAGCACTGAGAGAAATGCTGGTGTGGTGCATCTTCTTCCTGTTTATCACCACACCTTCTCAATATGACTCTCGGAGGAAAGCGCAGCGCTCCAGCTATTATATATATCAGCTAACAGACGCCTGTGCTGACTGATCAGTAAAATGATTGGAGTGATGTTGGAGAAAGAGAGAGAGAGAGAGAGAGAGAGAGAGAGAGAGAGAGTTAGCGCCATCTACCCACCCGGAGAGAGCAAAGCCAACTGTGCTCTCTCAGACTCCGGCTGCTGATGGCATTACACAAGATCCGGGATTCAAAATGGCCTTATTCCTGTTTGAAGAGCCAATAAACCTTAAACCATTTTTTTCATTAATAGCTGAAATGATAGATAGATAGATAGATAGATAGATAGATAGATAGATAGATAGATAGATAGATAGATAGATAGATAGATAGATAGATAGATAGATAGATAGATAGATAGATAGATAGATAGATAGATTGATAGATAGATTGATAGATAGATAGATAGATAGATAGATAGATAGATAGATAGATAGATAGATAGATAGATAGATAGACTTTTTTTTTTACCTTTAAAAAGCGCATTTATTTCTGTAATTATTTGCCTCTGCAGCGCCCCCACAGGTTGAACTGTGCTATAGGAGAGGATAATGTTCCTGTGTACTTTTGTATGGAATATGCAGCTCATTCCATCAATAATACCACCCCACTGCTAAGTTTCAACCATCTGCTGCTGCAGCTAAGCCAATCAGCTCACTCTCCTGCCCCGCCCCTAAACCCATACATCACCCAGTGCCCCTCCCAAACTACTACTACCATTTTTGCTAAGTGTGGAGTCAACAAATCAGGGGTTTAGTGCCCCTATTCTATCTACCACAGATTTCACTAATCAAAAACCATGTTTTATAAGC
Organism: Astyanax mexicanus; assembly: GCF_023375975.1. Classification (NCBI taxonomy): domain Eukaryota; kingdom Metazoa; phylum Chordata; class Actinopteri; order Characiformes; family Acestrorhamphidae; genus Astyanax; species Astyanax mexicanus. Next base: position 1,237,856 of record NC_064413.1, read on the forward strand.
CTTAAACCAAAACTTTCCTTAAAAAGAGAGACAGCCGGGTGAAGTTCCCCAGACAGTGACGGTAATAGAAATGAATTAGTTCATTAATGAATGATAATCTCAGCAGTTTCAGGCCTTTCGCTCAGCTTTGCTCTTAAAATAGCTTCATTAGTCACCAGTAATGAAGAGGTTGTTCTGATTCTGGATCTCTAGGCCTGCTGGAGATAATGAAGATGAAATATAACAGCTATATTCTCGTTACGCAACGGATGGAGCGGACCGTAATCCGAATTTATGAATATGCAAATGTGCCTACGAAATAAACGTATCACGGTTCACCCTGAACTGAATGAACAGAATAGACTGTGAATAGTAAGATGAATGAGAAAAGATAACAAAGCACAACAGAACAGAATAATCTCAGTCTCAGGAGAACTACAGTAGCCTCTAACTACAATAGCCTCAAACACACTGCAGCCCTCAGCAGCACATCACTCAGAACACATGACTCTGCTGAAGTGCTGAGCGTACACACACACACACACTGCAGTACAGCAAGTCCAGCATGACCCCAAATAACACACTCCTACTGTATTACTGTAATACTGTATTACAGTAATAATATAACACTGTAAATCTGTAATACTGTAACAGTGTTAAAATATCAGTTTGCAATAAAACTCAAGGCCAACTTCATCCATAATCTGCCATTATACTTCCATCCATATACTTCTTTATAATTGAGCTAAACTGCTGAAATATCCAGATAATATACTGCTAAGAACAAACCCTGTCCCTGCTGCTCCATGCTGTTTACACACTGAATGCAGTATGTGCAGCGTTCACTGCTCACAGTTGCGACACTTCATTTACTAGATAGATGGCCCGCTTTCCCTTCATCATTTTAGGGTGATGTGGATCAGCACAAGGCTGCGTCTGTGAGCTGATGTATCAGAACCGAGTCGCTGCGCTTTCCTCCAAACGTTAGCACTGTGATGATGCTACTCGGCAAAAACAGTTTCAAAAGAGGCGGAGGTGTGTGCTGGTCTTCTTAACCCTCCTTGTGTCAGGGGATCACTAGTGATAGGGGATATGGAGGAATGGCTGGGACAATTTAATGTGAATAATGTGTATGCTCACACAGTGTTTGTTAAAATGATCTATTATGCAGCTCTAAGTTATCTAACGATCCTAACATAAATATACTTTTCAGACACTCAGCTAAAACAGTAAATAACAGCAAATAATGTAAACTACCTCACATTCCAGAATGAGAACAGCTTGTATAAAAACAGCGTTTATTAAAAAATCATCACAGACCCTTCTCTCTAAACACACACACACACACACACACACCGTCTTACACTGCGTCTGCACTGTCACAATTATCTGTGAACATATGTTCTTGGATTCACTTAAAACCCTATCCTACTCGAATACACACACACACACACACACACACACACACACACACACACACATTAGCCCCAGATCTGCTAATGAAAGCAGCAGACATCAGAGAGAGTGTGTGTGTGTGTGTGTGTGTGTGTTTGGGCTGCTGCTGATTATGCATGTGGCCAAAGACTCCACAGAGAACTGATGAACCCTCAGAGGAGAGGAGAAAGGGATTATAGAGAGAGAGAGAGAGAGAGAGAGTGAAAAAGTGATGGTGGCTCCTCTGGAAGCCTCACCATTTCATCTGATCCTCATCAAATTCCTTCATTCTACATCAAAGTCAAACCGAGTCCGACCGCTCTCCATCAAATTTCACCACAATCCTCTGGACAATGAAACTCTCAGCTTCACAGCTTCAGTTCTGGGAGAGAAAACCCCACAGACGACTTTAGGAGAAGATTCTTGGAATGCATTAAGGTCTCTCCAAAAGTCATAAAAAAGTAACGCAGAGAAACTTTTCCAGCAGTGCTGAAGAGTTATTCAACATACTTCAACATTCTCTGGGTTTTTCAGTAAAAATACTCTCAGTAGATTACACTATTCAAACCCTTAAAACACAAGACAACAACTTCTACGCACTTTACGTGGGCAGTGTGCCAAGTCCTGCTGGAAAATGAAATCTGCAGAGGGAAGCATAAAGTGGTGTAAGATTTTGTGGGAAAACAAATCTGCACTGCACAAAAATTGAAGAGAGCACTTCAGTTTCTGAATCAGTTTCCCTGATTTTGCTATTTATAGGTTTATGTTTGAGTAAAATGAACATTGTTGTTTTATTCTATAAACTACAGACAACATTTCTCCCAAATTCATTGGTTTTTAATCACAGTTTTTTTCATGCATCTTGGCATCATGTTCTCCTCCACCAGTCTTACACACTGCTTTTGGATAACTTTATGCTGCTTTACTCCTGGTGTAAAAATTCAAGCAGTTCAGTTTAGTGGTTTGATGGTTTGTGATCATCCATCTTCCTCTTGATTATATTCCAGAGGTTTTCAATTTGGTAAAAATCAAAGAAACTCATCATTTTTAAGGGATCTCTTATTTTTTTTAGAGCTGTATTTGTAAACATGCTGAAATACGGTTATTTATATTAACATTACACCCCTTCATACTTACTGCATTTTAGTAAACTCGCTCATTGACTTGCATCTACTTGTGTGTGTGTGTGTGTGTCCTGGTGTGTATCTCAGGTTTCAAACATCAAAGCAACTATCACTGTCTCTTAACTCCATTATAGATACAGTCTACTGCCTCATCACACACAATACTGCCAGCCAGTAATTTAATGGCTTATTGTGGCTCAAATAGGATTAGATTAAACTGACAGTCTGGCACACACTCAAACACACACACACTCAAACACAAACACACACACACACACACATACACACACACACACACACAAACACACACACACACACATTTACTCCACAGGTTTAAGTACAAACAAACACCTCAGCTTACCTTATTCCACCTGTAGTAACTTTCATCCCATTTTTCTCTTTAAGCAACCAAAAGCAACCACACAGCAGCATCCTATCAACCACCTGAGACACCTTACCAACCAACCACATAGCATGCACAATAAGAGGAGCAGCAAAGCAACCACCTAGCAACAGCCTAGCAACCATCAGCCACCAACACCATCCTAACAACTAACACTAAAGAGAGCACAGCCACTGCTTACTAGGGCTGCAACGATTAGTCGATATAATCAACGATGTCAAAACACTGTAATTACAAATAATATTTTCTGTTCAACACACCTAAACACCTCAAACAGAGAAATACTATTTTATTCTTTGATTCTTTCGAAAATAAACAGTCCTAGAAATGAAGCAATGGAAATTAAAATAGTTTATGATAAAATATTTAATATAATACAAATAAAATGGATAATAAAAAACAAACAAGAAAAAAAAAAGCGGTTAGAAAAAAATATTTATCCATGGGTGTGTATAGTTTTTTGGACATTGGACATTATTTACATCTTGCCTATTTCATTTCTCTAGAGCTGGATTTGGAAAAGTCACATTCATGTATATAGTATTTTGTAATAATTATATATATATAGTATATATAATACCCAGGGTTTATGAAGTAGGTTACATTCAGTAACAAGAATACAAGAACATATGGTTCTTTTAAGGCTCTGAGTGGTCCACTATTCTAAAGCGCTGCCACTATGATCAGGAGATCGCTGGTTCAAATCCTGGTTATGCAGCTTGCCATCAGCTGCTGGAGCCCTGAGAGAGCACAGTTGTCCTTGCTGTTTCTCTCTGGGTGGGTACAGTACAGTAGATGGCGCTCTCTCTCTTTCCCCTCATCAATCCTAGGGTGATGTGGATCAGCACAAGGCTGCGTCTGTGAGCTGATGTATCAGAACCACCAGAGTCGCTGTGCTTTCCTCCGAGCGTTAGCGCTGTGATGCTACTCAGCAATGCTACAGCATTTAATTTAAAGTTAAGACAAACAACCACTGGAGGGTATACAGCGTTCTGTAGATGTTCCAGTTTTTGACTGAGCTTGTCCCTCCCTCTTCAAAAATTCAGCTTTGACCCCTAATATCCCACAATCAGTCCCTCTCACCAACATCCAGCCAATCAGAAAACCCCCATTAAACGTATCCACCCACGCCCCGCCCACTTTCTAAACCTCAAATCAGTCATGCTGTCAGGATGGGCTAGTGGTTGTTGACTAAGAGCAGATTCCATTCTCCTGATGACACACACACACACACACACAGCTAAAACTGAACTAGTGCAGCTAATTCATGTCAAACCTCTCCCCACCCACATCACTTTTAATCCCTCTGAAACTGTGTGTGTGTGTATGTGTGTGTGAGCTTGTGTATTAACCTGGCGTGACCTCAGTGTCAGTGGTGCATTACCTCTGATTGATTTGCAAACTCATCCAAACGAAAAGAGTAAATAACAGCATTAATTAAAACTCTGCATGGGCTTAGAAGGGCCTCACAACACACACACACACACACACACACACACACACTAAATCAAGCAAACACAGTAAACAACAGCAAAGTGCTCTTGAATGTTGCGTTGAAAACAGAGAAAAAACTACACTAATTATCAATTCTGTGTGCATGTGTCACCTAATTTATAACATCATCCGGTCATGCAGCTTGCCATCAGCTGCTGGAGCCCTGAGAGAGCACAGTTGGTCTTGCTCTCTCTCTGGGTGGGTACAGTATATCAGTAGATGGCGCTCTTTTTCCCCCCTCATCACTCCTAGGGTGATGTGGATCAGCACAAGGTGAGCTGCGTCTGTGAGCTGATGTATCAGAACACGCAGAATCGTTGCGCTTTCCTCCGAGCGTTAGCGCTGCTGTGATGCTACTCGGCAATACTATAGCTTTTAGCAGCAGCTCAAAAAAAGACGCGAAGTTTGACTTCACATGTATATTCGGGGATGTGTGGCCATTACTAGTGGAAAAACATGATAAAAATGATCATAATAAAAATGCAAAATGTGTGTAAAGCAGAAGATGTGTTTAGCGTGTTGGACACTTTTAAAAATGACATGAATAAATGACATTTTCTGACCATTTTTAAAGGAACTCTGCCACCACTAAAGCCCATTACATGCTCTCTGATTGTACACTTTTTGCTGGTCTTTGCGAAGCTAAAGCACTGTTTCAGCAAATCCTAATTACTGTAGAGCTTTAGGTGTTTGAGGGAACCGCAGCCGGTGAATGGAATTTAAATGAGTCACTGGATTTACAGATTAAAACTCAGTTTAACTCTGTGTACAGTGTGAAGAACAGTTACAGCAGTGTGGAACTGTGGCAATGCACAGAGACAAAGACAAGGGTCTTTTACTGTAAGTGTGTGTGTGTGTGTGTGTGTGTGTGTGTTAGGGAGGAGTGTGTGGTTGGTTGCTCATTGTGTCATCCCTACACAAACCCACCCAGCAACCCAGACATTTCAAACAGCCAGTCTCTCTCTCTCTCTGTCTGTCTCTCTCTCTCTGACTCTCTCAAAAAAAGCACCACCTACTGTACCCACCCAGAGAGAGCTGTACTCTCTCAGACTCCGGCTGCTGATGGAGAGCTGCATAACCCGGCATTTAAACCAGCGATCCTTGGATCATAGTGGCTGAGTGGCTTCGTCACTTGCGTGGACAATTCTAGCAGGCAGACACCACTGACCACAAACTCCCATAATTCACCTCACATTGCCATGAGCACTCTGACTACTCTTCAACCTTACTCACAAGATAACACCTCACACTTTATAAAATGTTAATTTTATTGTGCTCTTCTCGACTCCCAGTGAACCTTTTACATTTTGGGGCACTAAGCAGTCTAAAGCACTGGACCACTGGTTTAAATCCCAGTCATGCAGCTGCCAGAGCCCCGAGAGAGCAAAATTGTCCTTGTTTTCTCTGGGTGGGTACAGTACAGTAGATGTCGTTCTTCTTTCCCCTCATCACTCCTAGGGTGATGTGGAACAGCACAGGGCTGCATCTGTGAGCTGATGTATCAGAACCCGCAGAGTCACTGCGCTTTCCTCCGAATGTTAGCGCTGTGCTGTGATGCTACTCGACAATGCTACTGCATCAGCAGCAGTTTAAAAAGAGGCGGAGTCTGACTTCACATGTATTGGAGGAGGCATGTGCTGGTCTTCTTAACCCTCCTGGTGTTGGAGCATCACTAGTGATAGAGGGGATATACAGCTGAGTACACACACTCACACACTCACACACACACACTCTTAACAGAGCACAAATTGCGATGACGCAGCACTGCACTGTGTCATGTACTACTCAGCAGTGCATGCACACACACACACGCACTGTACTGTGCTTGATGGTGATTGCAGAGATGGCAGTGCTTCATTGTGCTTGCCCTCACATGGCCTGTCAATCAACCATCACCATGGTGATGAGCTCAGCAATTCTCTGTAGCATCCCAAAGCCTGCCTGAGCATGCTCTTAACACACACACACACACACGCCATGTCATCTGGTGTTGATCCACTGTGTTATATATGTGAAAACTTTTATGGAGATGCGGATTTCATTTTCCAGCAGGACTTGGCACACTGCCAACACTGCCTCAAAAGTACCAATTGGTCTTATATAATATTGTAATTTTCTGAGACACTGATTTTTGGGTTTCCATTGGCTGTAAGCCATAAATAATCATCAACAATAAAAGAAATAAACCCTTAAAATAGATTATTCTGTGTTTAATACATCTATATAATATATGAGTTTCTTATTTTTAATTGAATTACTGAAAAAAGTAACTTTTGAATGATATTTTATTTATTTTATTTACACTAGTAGTGTAACTCACAATAGTGGTGTGCCATATCGTATTGGACACAATAATATCACCAACATGCAACGTTTTTGAATATGGTGAATGATATAATACCCTGAAATATCGCTCCATATCACCCAACCCTAATTATCACATCAGGGTTCTACTTTTATACTGTTTTTATCAAAAGAAAAATTCACACTGTTCTAATTTCCCATTATATATCTATTAGAGTCAGATTATATATGTCCAGTATCATTTATTTTATTTTTATCCTGGATATATGGAGACATTTGGAGTGCATTATTATTATAAGTACCATGACTGATAATTCTGGATCACTGACTTCTGTTACAAATCTGATAAAATTCTGTATATTTTTATTCTGTATATCTTAGTTAGGGGTGTGCCATATCATATCATATTATGTGCAATAATAAAATTTTATTTTTACTTTTGTTGAAATAGTTTATTCTTGGAATATTTTTTTTTATTTAGTGTTTTGTCATATCGTTAAGAGTACCATTTATGAGAAAACACTATAAAATATTGTGATATTATTTTAGGGACATATTGCCCACCACTAACTCTAACACTGTTTCTCCTTTTCCCTTCTTCTCTGTTTACGTCTAGCTTTGGGAAATCTCTCTCAGCTCTTAGAGAAGCAGATAGAGGACAAGGACACTTGGGTATAAAGAATGTAAACCCAGAATTGTCTCATTTCGACTAAACAGAAGATTAAATTATCATTCGCTGGTCTGCAGTGTTCAGTATTCACCCCCGAGTAATACAGACTAAAGCTACAGGAAAGCATGACAAGTATAAACCTGAGTATAATCTGTGTATTCAGGCTTGTATCACCATGTTTTAAAATGTTTTTCTGCATTCATGGACTAATGAACTGTACTGGAGCTCCGCCTCAATATTTCACAACACTCCCCTGCACCACCGGGTCTCACTGTTCTGCAGAAGAAATGCTTTTTGTTCCCTGAAGTTGTGGATTTCAGATCAGTCCTCAGGGCTCTGAAAACAGAGCGCATTTTTGTTCGATTCAAAACATTTAAATGTGGACCATGTGAAGAACCTGAGGACTGCTTTATGAGATTTATGACCCTGAAGAACACTCCAGTAGATCTTTTTTTTAAAGAATTAATTTTGTAAATGACCATATTTTTCATTAAAAGCTGAAACGTGTTTCTTAGAATTAATAAAATATGCCAGTCCTGCTTAAAATGTTTATAAACCTTTAAAAAACGCTTTTATTGTGGTAATTTCCACCTCTGCAGCACCCTCTCATGTTCAACTGTGCTATAGGCGAGGATACAGTGTACTTTTGTACGCATACATCATCACAATATGCAAATCAATCAGTCAATCAATAATATCGCAGTTGCCCCGCCTCTAAACCCATACATCACCCAGTGCCCCTAAAAACCAACTACTCCTCTTAACATTTTTGTTAGTATTTTTTACATTAGAGCTAGGGGTGGAGTCAGCTAAAATCAGAGAGTTTCGTGCTCCTTTGAAGATCCTCTGTATAAAGTAATGGTTCTAGATTCTATGAGGAACCCCCATATCAGTATATAACCTCTTTTGAGAGTAGTTGTTATTTATTTAACACTGCAACAATAACACTGTAACACAGTGTAACACTGCAACAATAACACTGTAACACAGTGTAACACTGCAACAATAACACTGTAACAGAGTGTAACGCAACACTAACACTATAACACAGTGTAACACTGTAACAACACTAACACTGTAACAGAGTGTAACACTGTAACAACACTAACACTATAACACAGTGTAACACTGTAACAACACTAACACTGTAACAGAGTAACATAATGTAACACAATGTAATACCATGTAACACTAAAACACAACACTAACACAGTGTAACACTGTAACACAACACTAACACTAGTGTAACACACATTACAGTAAGAGCACAATCAGCTGTCAGCATTCTCACACTCACACACAGAAGGTCATGAGTATAAACACAGTGCGCGCGCTCTGCGGGGTTAATATAGGGTGGTAAAGCGGGTCTTACTGTGGGTTCTGTGGGTCTCCGCGCGGGGTCTGGCTGGAGGAAGATCCACAAACTGAACCCTGTGTCCCGCCATCGCCGCTCCGCCGCCCGCGAGACACTGCGGAGCTCCGCGCAGAACTCTCCAGCGTGCGCGCGCTCCAGCGTTTATGTGTGTGCGCGCGCTCTGGCTCGAGGTGCGTGAACTTTCAGTAGCCTTAACTGCGCCACGCGCGCGCGCGCGCGCACACACACACACACACACACACACACACACACAAACACACACATTACTAAAATGCTGTATCTGTATCTACTGTAATATTATTTTATCCTACTTCCACTTTTACTTTCCACTTTTAGTTTTATAATAATAGTCATTTTTATTTTATTTTTTTTTGCATTTCCTGTTTGTCTCAACTTTCTGATTTCTATAAGCCACATATGATTATAACTAATGTTTGAGAATGTACTGATAATTAGCAGTTTCATAGCCAAAGTGAGTGTGGCCTTCTCATTTTTACTTTCTAAGTGAGATATCCAGGAGATCAGTTCAGATTTTTTTATTTGATACAGAAAAAAATTGCATTTAAAAAGAAAATGGGGGTTTTCTTAAACTGATTTAATTAATTTGGAAAAAAATGTCTGGTTTCCCAGACAGTATTCGGTACATACAGTGGAAATCTTTGAGCAATGCTCTCTTATGTCCAGTAGATGGAACCAACACACCACTCACTTTGTCTCTTAACCCTATTGTCCATTGGTCTATTGTTCTGGGGGCGTTTCTCTTGTACTTGTAGAAATGCTAAATACAGCACTGAAAAGAATGAAGAGAGAACTTCAGTTTCTGAATCAGTTTCTCTGATTTTACTATTTATAGGTTTATGTTTGAGTAAAATGAACATTGTTGTTTTATTCTATAAACTACAGACAACATTTCTCCCAAATTCCAAATTAAAATATTGTGATTTAGAGAATGTATTTACAGAAAATGAGAAATGGACGAAATAACAACAAAACAATTATATTCATAAAGTTTTAAGAGTTCAGAAATCAATATTTGGTGGAATAACCCTGGTTGATTTTTAATCACAGTTTTTTTGTTCATGCATCTTGGCATCATGTTCTCCTCCACCAGTCTTACACACTGCTTTTGGATAACTTTATGCTGCTTTACTCCTGGTGCAGTTTGGTCGTTTGATGGTTTGTGATCATCCATCTTCCTCTTGATTATATTCCAGAGGTTCTAAATTTGGTAAAATCAAAGAAACTCATCAATTTTAAGTGCTCTCTTATTTTTTTCCAGCGCTTTAGTCCCTAGTCTATAAACAAAACTTAAGTTTACCCTGTGAACCTTTCCACATGTTTTTTTATGTTACATATAGCTTAAATATATTGTATTGATATTTTATGTGATAGACCAAAAAGTAGCAAGTAATTGTGAGGTTAAAAGAAAATAATATATGGTTTTCAAATGTTTGTACAAATAAAAATCTGGAAAGTGTGGCATGCATGTGTATTCAGACCTCCTGAATTAATATATATATATATATATATATATATATATATATATATATATATATATATATATATATATATATATATATATATATATATGTATGTATATATATATACACTTACAACACTACTAACACTACCTGCTGGTGAGCTACTACATCTTGTGAGAGACTGCGGTTCAAATCCCCCTTCTGTGTGACTGAATGCTGTACTACACCTATAAGAGTCCTTGAGCTAGACTCCCAACACCACATTGATCCAACTCTGTAATAGAAATAACCTTGTAAATTGCTCTGGATAACGTTTTATTCAGCTTAAATGTATTTAAAATATAAAGTAAAGAGAAATATAGTTTTAATTCTAGTGTTTTACAGCGAGTTACAAAGTCAAGTCATTATCAACCGCTTCAGTCAGTCAGTCAGTCAGTCAGTCAGTCGCGGGGGGGTGCTGGAGCCTATCCCAGCCGGCATCGGGCGGAAGGCAGGATACACCCTGGACAGGCCGCCAATCCATCGCAGGGCACGAGTTACAAAGTGTGAATTAAAAATTAAGTTGAATAGATTTTTACCAAAATACGTTTTTTTAATTTGAAGTGCAACTTATAATATAATTACAGCTCTACTCTATACCAGGTTTTCACCAAATCTCTATATCTTCTGTCTGCTGATACATGTCTTCCCCAGCCCCCACTCCCTTCATACTGAGTGTCCCCCACCTGTAGTGTCCATGTGCTGCAGCTGAATAACAGCAGTGTACAGTGTAATTATCAGCAGCCGGTGCTGTGGGTTTTTTGTATTGACACACCCCCCAACTTGGAAAATATCCCACTAGTAATTAGAACATTGTGGTGGCGTCCATGTGCTCTCGTTTCTGAAATATCATTTCCTGTAGGACTTAAAAGCAGCCTTTTTTATGAGGGATGTGGAGAATATGCAGGTTTACTAAAAAAACTGATTTCAAATAAATTCACAATACAATGATTTGCAAATTCTTTTCAACCTATATTCAATTAAATTCACAACAAAGACAATATATTTAAATCTTCAAATGGATTGAATTTGAACATTGTAAAGAAGCTGGACAGGATGATGTTTAAGATAAAATAAACAAAAGATAATTCTTAATTAATCCTATTTAATTAATATATTTTAGGTCCACTTATATATTTTAGTGCCTTCAAAAAATGATATATATTTCTGAATAGCAAAGCAAAGTTGTTGATGTAAAAAAGAACGGTTGATTGTTGGTTATTTGTTGGAGTATGGAGCTTTATAAAGCAGAAAGAGGGTAAAATATAGGGAGTCTGGGTTCATTAAAAGCCGCCATTATACTGTATTTGTGTTATTCAGTGACCTTCTGGCACCTCCTATCAGAGCTCATTCCAACTTCGATAATTCACGTCACCTTGCTATGAGCACACTGGCCATCTCGCTCACAAGATTACACCTCAACCTACACAGGTGTGTCCATTCCCAAGACAAATATTGAGCTAGACGATGAAAATGTCATGATACATTTATATAATGCTATTCCATTATATATATATTCCGTATTTTTGCAGTGGACAAAATTCTTGATGAAGAACTTTTGTTTGTCCAAGCAAAAGCGAATCTTTGAGCATTGTGACCCGTCGTATCCTCACACTGTCCTCACTTGTGAACGACTGAGTCTTTCAGATGTGCTCCCTTTAAACCCAATCATGACTCACACCTGTTTCCAATTAACCTGTTCACCTGAGGAATGTTCCAAACAGGTGTTTTTTGAGCGTTCCTCAACTTTCCCAGTCTTATGATTATCTGTCTGCTCTCTCCTTCTCTATTCCTCTCTCTTTGTTCATGCTCTCTCTATTATTTCTCTCTCTCCCTCTCTATTCCTGCTCTCTCTTTCTCTCTCTCTCTGTTCCTGCCTTTTTCTTTTTCTTTCTCCCTCTCTATTCATGCTCTCTCTTTCTCTCGCTCTATTCCTGCTCTCCCTTTCTCTCTCTCTATTTCTGCGCTCTTTCTTTCATTTTTTTTCTTTATTTTTCTTTCTCCCTCTCCATTCCTGCTCTCTCTCTCTTTCTTTCTTTCTTTCTCTATTCCTTCTTTATTCTCTCTCTCTCTATTCCTGCTCTCTCTCTTTCTTTCATTTTTTCTTTCTTTTTCTTTCTCCCTCTCGATTCCTGCTCTCTTTTCTGTCTCTTTCAAGTCCTGCTCTCTATACCTGGTCTCTCTCCCTCTCTCTTTTCTTTCTCTCTTTCTCTATCCCTGCTCTCTCTTGTCTCTCTCTCTCTTATTTCCTGCTCTCTTTCTCCCTGCCTCTCTGTTCTTGCTCTCTCTTTCTCCCTTTATTCCTGCTCTATCTTTCTTTCCATGTCTGTCTCTCTCCATTCCTGCTCTCTCTTTTTTATCTTTCTCTCTCTATATACCTGTTCTCTCCCTTTCTGCCTCTTTCTTTACCTGCTCTCTCTTTTCTCTCTATTCCTGTTCTCTCTATCTTTCCCTCTCTCTCTCTCTCCGGTGGGAATTGGGGGAGGTGGTCCTGCGTCACGTGACTTTAAAACCATCTTTTTGCGGAGTCTTTGTTGTTGCCTTTTCAGCAGCTCGGTTCTCACGGCCGGGGCTTTTACTGAGTATCTATACCGTCTCAGGAACACAGAGGCGCGGCTTGGGCGCGGCAGTTTGGCCGGTATCAGGTGGAGAAACGGACCGGGGGCCGGATTGTTCTCTGTGGAGCGGAACAGAGGCGAAGACACCGCGAGCACGCAGCCGACATGCACACAAAGAGCAGCGGGCGAGAGGGAGCCGCGACCGGAGCCGAGGAGCATTAGCCTGGGGGAGCGTGAGGAGCCTGAGGAGCTAGGCCGGCCGGAGCCACAGAATGAGGGGGATCTGAGCTGGGTTAACTGGCTGATTCTAGATGCTCAGTCTGTCTGAACCGGGATGATAGCGTGCTGAGGGCTGCTGCGTGCTTTGCTTTGCTTCGCTTCGCTTCGCTTCGCTTTGCTTGGAGACACTCCAGATTTACGAGCGACCAGCATTGTTAGGGGGAGATCTCCACCAACACCTCCACCATCGACGTCTTCGTCTTCTCGTGTGTTATTGTTAGGGTTGGGTTAGCTAGGCTAGCTGGAGCGCAGTGTTGCAGTGTGCAGTTTATTTATCTAGCAACAATAAACGAAGGGAAACAGCGCTTCAAGGCTGCTTAACTTACCATCATCACCAGCACCACCATCATGATGTTGGGTTTTAGGCTCGTACGGATTGGATCACTACAGTGCCACCACCACCTCCACTGTACTGTTTTCTGCATTTTGACCATTGCTACGGTGCTTGGGGTCCAATCGTCGTATCCTCAGAGCAGCGAGTGCGTGCCCGGCAAAGGAAAAGGCTGCCCAGGTAGGATATAACCTTAAATACGAGCAAAATATTATGACTAATAGCTTTAAATGTGTGTTTTTGGAGGTGATGTGTGATGGAGACACTGCTGATTGACCAGAAAAGAGCTAAACATGCTCCTTATTGTTGTTATTGTTATAATAATTATTATTAAGGCCTGAAGCACACGCACGCACGCAGCCTATAGATATAGTAGCTAACTTAACCTAGCTAGCCTGATCAATAGTTAGTTAGCTAGCCAAGCTAACAAACTAGCTTAGCTCTGTATAGCTAGTTTGATAACTGCTAACTTAGCTACATATTAACCTACTAAGTTACATGTAATAATGTAAGCTAGTAATATAAGCAAGTAATATTCAGGTCTGAAAGCAATAATTGTTCTTATTTTTTTTTATTAATTTGGTCTTACACTTAGGTTAAAATGATTAATATTAACTTGGCTAACCAAGCTTAGCTTAGATGTATAGTTAGTTAACTAGCCTATTAAATGTAAAATAAAGTAAAGATAGATAACTTAGTTAACCTAGCTAAGGTAGGTTACAAGAAAATGTAATAATAAACTGATTTCAAGGCAAACAATCTTATAATTTTTTTCTTTAATAAGATTGTTTGGTCTTACACTTGGTTTACAGTGATTTAATATAGGTTATAGGTTAATATTAATCATTATAACCTAGCTAACTAGCTTAGCAGTATAGTTGGCTAACTAGCTAACTTAGTTACATATTAGCCTATTACATGTAATAATATAAGTTAGCTAGTTCACAAGCAACTTAAATAATACTCTGATTTAAAGGCAATAATTTTTTTCTCAAATATTTGTCTTACAATGATTAACTTAATATAGCATATTACACAGAATAATATAAGCTAGTTAACTAGTTAACGTAGCTAAATTAACGTTAGGTTACAGGCAAATGAAATAATAAACTGATTTCAAGGCAATAAATATCGTTTTTTTTCTCTGATACGATTTTTTTGTTTTAAGCTACACTTAGGTTACAATGATTAATATCAATGATTAATATCAATCTAGTTAACTAGTTAAGCTGTATAGCTAGTTAGCGAACAGCTAGCCAGGCTACATATTAGCTTATTACACTTAGTTAATAATATAAGCTAGTTAGCTAGCTTAATTAGTCAGTTAACGCTAGCTAACTAAGTTAGTTAAAAAATATTATTTTCACAAGCAAATTAAATAATAATCTTATTTCAAAGCAATTAATATTATTTATTTTCTTACGTTTAGGTTACAATGAACAATTTTAACCTAGTTAACTTGTTAGCTAGCTTAGCTGTATAGTTAGTTAGCGAACAGCTAGCTAGACTACATATTAGCCAGTTAACTTACACCTAATAATATAGTTAGCTAGTTAGCTATCTTAGTTATTTAACCCCAACTAACTAGTTAAATTGTATTATTTAATTTTACAAATAAGTTAAATAATCTAATTTCTAGGCAATAAAACTTATTTATTTCCGTAGACCTAGCTAGGTTACAATGGTTAATATTACCCTAGCTTGTGCTAAGTTAGATTTATTAAGAGTTAATGTTGCTTTTCTTATTTTAGAAATATTTAAACTAAGATAAAATAAGCACCAAAAAGTCACATATCTGTCAAGTTATTCTATTTAGTGATTCTTGAGTCCAAATTTAAGCCAAAAAGCTAAGCTAACTAGCTGGCTTAGTTAGTTAGCTAGGCCCTCTTAACTGTATAGCGTTAGCTGCTTTGCTAACGTTAGCTTAGCTTAGCTACATATAGATTTTACACGCAGTTAATCTCCCTATATAAACATAACGCTCTCTCTGTAGCTTAGCATCTCCAATACAATCCTTATTATTATAGAAACTGTAAAGCTGCTGTAATATTCTAATATCCTTCATTTATTCCATTTATTATCAGACCTCCTCCTTTGTTTAGGATCAGGTGTGTGTGTGTGTGTGTGTGTGTGTGTGCCACAGTAATATATGAAAGGCAGGCTGGAGGAACCCCACCCTTCCACACCACCCTCCTCACACCATCATCATGCAGCTCAGTATCCTCCACTGAAGGATGCGTTTAATCGGGAGAATCAAACAAAATAATAAAATTAGGCTCTTCTGTCGAATTATAATTCTATACCAAACGTGACCGTAGTTAATTATGGGCTATTAAGCTTACAGCAAAGCCTACAGCATGCACTGCAGGGTGGCTAGCTGTATATTATTAAAGGCTTCTTCTAAGAACAGGCCAGCTCGGGCCTTCTGTTCTACACACACACACACACACACACACACATACATTGCAAAAAATAAGCTAAATCTTAACCAGTAAAATAATCACATATCAAAGCAATACATCAGTTTTTTGCTCTGATAAGAATTGAGTGATTTCTCTTACTAAGCATTGTATAATTGTATGATTATTTTGCTTGTTTAAAAGAATAAATAGTCTTACTTAGTCTTACTTTTTGATCTATTCAAATTAAGCAAAACAGTCAGTTATTTTTTGCTTGATTTTGAATAAATAAGACTTTGCTTTAGCCTGTTTTTTTTTTAGGAATCTATCTAAAATTACGTCTCAGTTTGTTTATATATTTTAGTTGAAAAAATTATGCTTGTCTGTTGAACCTTAGTTAATTGTGGGTTTTACAGCCTATAGAAGTTATACAGCATGCACTGCAGGACACCTAGCAGTATATTATTAAAAGCGTACACTGCAAAATTAACCCTAAATCTTAGCCAGTAAAATAATTAGATTTCAAGGCAATAAATCTTCTTTTTTCATTATTTTGCTTTTGATCAATTCAATTTAAATTAATTATTCTAGTAAATCTTCTGTCCAATTTTAAGCCAAAGCAATCAGTGATTTTTGCTTGGTTTAAATCTGACTTGGCGATTTGCCTTTTTTAAGAAAGCTAACTAAATTCATGTCTCAGTTTACATACATTTTAGTAGAACAATTTAGGCTTGTCTATTAAACCTTACATAATTATGGGTTCTACAGTTCTACAGCATGCACTGCAGGACGCCTAGCTGTATATTATTAAAGGCTTCCTCTAAGGCCAGGCCAGCTCAGGCCTTCTGTTCTCCATGTCCCATAGGGTGGTGTCCATAACCAGGGCTTTAGGAGAAAGTGGGAGGCACGTTTGTGTATCTCACACACACACACACACACACACACACACACACACCTCTGCGACCTGGTCTACTGACACAATTTCAAGCAAACCATTCATTTTCTGAATAACGCAGGCTAGTACAAGACTTTTAAAAACACATTTTTGAATAATGCAAAATATGGTTTATTAATGTTTTCGTCAAAATTATAGAAATTATTATTATTATATTCTTCATTACTATATTCTTAAGCCCTATCTGGACGGGATTAGCTTCTTAAGTTGTTCTGGGGTAATTTTCTTTTTTTTTTTGGGGGGGGGGGTAGGGGGGGGGGGGGGAGTGTAAAATATTTTTTTCACAGAAGTCCTCCTGAGAAACTATTCCCATTCAGATAGAGCTTTATTCAGTTTTAGGAGGTTTAGAGCATGTAGGTTTCAATAAAAATCAATACGATCCAATCCAAACAGTATATCGTAATATTGATGCATTGTTCCACCCTTAAATTTAAGCAGTAGGCTGCTCAGAAGGGTTTTTCATAGGACAGTCCAATGGAGGACCCGCCCTACCCCAGCTGCAGCCCAGGCATCTGAACGCAGCTGGTGATAGCATGGCAGCCTGTCGTTTGGTGGTTCATGGGTTGTTCCTTTACATCCAAACCACAGAGCTACCAGCTGTAGGCAATCAGAATCACAAACAGAGGAGGTTAAAAAGGTTTTGGCAAGTTAAAGAGACATTTCAGAATTTTCAGCACCATTAAATGAATCTTTTAGAGTGGTATGTGTATATATTTTTGACTTGGTATCTAAAAGAATACAATGTATCAGTTGCACAACAGCCCAGAATGTGTTGCTGCAACCACCACCACCATGCTTAACAGTTGGTTCAGCAGCATTGAACCAACTTCAGGTCAGAAAAAAATTGCATTTCAAAGGAAGAAAATTGCATTTTCTGCAGCTGCAAATGTTAAGTTAAATCACAATAGTTAAAAACATGTTCACGAGACACCATGTATTTCACTACATATGATCACAGTCTAAATGCATCTGTAGAAATAAAAACTAAAAACATCGACTAATTCAAAACTGATGACTCCGGAGAACTCCGGAGTGAAATTGACTTTGGGTGTACTTATTAAAACGTAAACTTCACGTTTTAATACACCCAGAGCTGTGTATTGGCAAGAACTGAATGATCAAGATTAATGTGCATCACAATACATGGTTTACAATTCAATATATCGTGAAATATATCCGTGATACTTTCTTTTAGCCGCAGGAACAAAACTGTTTAAAGAAGTCACTGAGAGTCTGCTACTGCTGGGGAACTCCTGATGAGTCCATGATGAGTGGATGTAAACTTCAGACCACAACTGTGTATAAAACAAAATACTGTATTTGGGTTTACTAAGGATGTTATGTTCTGTGTTTAATTAGCCACTCAAGCTGTTTTTCCCCAGTTTCCTTGTGTGTATATATTTATATAGAATAGTGATTAATCTTATTTGGTGACATTTGCATGCTTTTGTGTACTAGTGCATCTCAAAAAAATTTAAATATCATTGAAAAGTTACTTTATTTCAGTAATTCAGTTCTGGGAAAAATGAGACCCCCTTAAAAAGTTCAGAAAGCTCAGAAATCAGTATGTTCTCCTCCACCAGTCTTACACACTGCTTTTGGATAACTTTGTGCTGCTTTACTCCTGGTGCAGAAATTCAAGCAGTTCAGCTTCAGCTGTATTATATAGATGTATTACACATACACGTTTTTCTTTTATTGTTGATTATCAAGTCTAAAGTCAGTGCAGTTTTGTTTTCCCACAAAATCTTACAGCACTTCATATCTTACAGCTTCCCTCTGCTACTGACAACTTTTATAGAGATGCAGATTTCATTTTCCAGCAGGACTTGGCACACTGCCCACACTGCCCACAAAAGTACCAATTTATCTTATATAATATTCTAATTTTGTGAGACACTGATTTTTGCAGCTTATTGTCTATTTTAACTAACAGAACACTTTGTTTAAGCTTGATTGGAAGATTTTATAGGAAAATAACTAAATCTTGAGCCCAGACAAACAAAATAAAGCAAATTGAACTGACTGAAATACAGATAAACTGGTCCACAGTATAGGAAAGAAGCTTCACAATATATGTAATATAGGTAAAATTGCATTTGCACATCATTTATTTGCAGTTTTACTTAAATAACCTTATGACACAGTGAGGAAGGAGTTATTAATGGCATTTTATATGTTTTATATGCAATTCTATTCATTTAGCTTTGCATTTAATGACATTTTTATCTGTAGTTAGATCAGCCACGTTCTGATCTGTACATAACTGCGAATATCTGACTAATCATTTTATTTTCCTTTATGCAGCATCTCCCATTTCAATTATGGCAGGATGCAATTTCTGTTGCGCTAAGTCAGCATATCAGTACAGTCTGCTGGGAACCAGCTTGGGTTGAGAAAAAATAAGATAAAAAAAAAAATGAAATATAATAAAAATAAAAAAAATGAATGCTTATTTGTTAGTACCATTTTTAGTACTATACAAGTTGATTGTTGAAGATTATTTTAGCTGTAAATTTATTACAGACATGGTGTTATTTATCTTATGCTGCACTAATAATGACTGTAAAGCTTGGTAATCTGTATGTCGGCTCTTTTTTAAAAACATATATTTTTAAATGCATATAATATATTTATATTTGAGGTAAAATCTGCACACATCAGTAGTACCGTAGAGCCCACAGCTGTATTGTATTTTCAGCAGTTGTGGTTACACATGCTTTTCTGGACAAGCTGAGAGATACAGAAGCATTACTGAAGTATTATTAAGAGTTATACTTTGGACTGTGGCAGTAGAGTAAAACTTCTTCTATAACATGTATTATGCCTTGCCATGAGCATGCTGACCAGCGTTTAGCCTCTCTCACAAGATAAAACCTTACAACATATACAGGTCTGGCCATTGCTTACAGCTTAGAAATTAGCTTAGCAAGGAACCTTAGATAGTGTGTAGTGTATCAAGTCCAAAGTCAGTGCAGAGTTTTCCTGGAAAATATCTTACAGCACTTTCATTTTCCAGCAGGATTTGGCACACTGCCCACACTGCCAAAAGTACCAATTGGTTTTATATAATATTCTAGTTTTCTGAGACTCTGATTTAAGCCATAATCATCAACAATAAAAGAAAGAGAGTTTAACATTAAAAAAACTGAATTACTGAAATAAAGTAACTTTTTAAGGATTTGAGGATTCAATGATATTTTTTGAGATTCACTAGTACAGTATATGTGGTTCAGTGGTCTGTATATGGAAGCAGAGCTCCAGAACAGCTTCATGTATTGTGTGGCCCATCCCCCTGGGAAAGGGGCGTGGCCACCGCAACCTGATACCCAGCAAAGCGAAGAGGCAGACCCCAGCCATCTCAGTATCTCATCCCCTTTAATATCTCATCCCTGAGGGGACTTTTATTAACATAACCCCATTACCCACACCAAAACAGCGCTTAAATCAACATATCTACTGTTCCTGTGAGATTTTTGGGTCAGAACTGTAATTAATTCTGAATTAATTCCCCACAGCGTCTCTCAGTCCTGCTGTTCCTCCCGTCTCTGAGCTGAACTGGAGCTTTTACTGCCGCACCTGCAGCTCATTGTGCTCATCGGCCCCAGGTGTAGAGCATCAGGGCGGGGGCTGGACCACAGAATCCACACCTTCTTACTGCGTGTACAGAGTTCAGCAAGAGAAAAATGTTCTTTATACCATGATAACATGCTCTGAAAAAAATATGTGGGCAGTTTGCCTGTTGTCACTTTTCTAAATTAAACATTTTTGTTTTATTTTTTAAACTCTGAATCTAATAACACATGTATTGAACTATTTAATACATGTACTGGTTTAACTCAGGCAGCTTTACTATTTTTTTTTTTACAAGGTTTTGTATTCGAAGAAAGTCTTTATTTTAAAGAAATGTTTGACTGCATGTTCAAATAATTTATATTTATGACAAAAAAAAATCACTCCTGTTACTGGCACTCATTCCTGTTACTTTTTACTCTTGAGTAACAGGACTACGGTGGCCGAGAAAGCCCAGCGCAGTGCAAATTGAAAAGCGCTGCAAAAGCACAAAACACGTCCATCAAAATTACAACACAGGCGCAGCAAATAGAAAAACGCGCTGCAAATACAACCACAACACAACGGAAGTGAGTCACAACACAACGGAATTTTCCCGGGGGACCTTAAAATATGCTGTACCAGCTAAACTGCGTCTTCAGTAATGTCTCGGACTTCACTATGTGTACAAAGGACAATAAGTGGCAAACAAGGCGTTTTGTGAAGCAGAACTTTTAATAATATGCACACAACCGTGGTAATCACAGGTAATAAACATAACTTACTTTTCAGAAGCTTGTTTGCCACTTATTGTCCTTTGTATACAGCTGGTACAGCATCTTTTAAGGTCCCCCGGGAAAATTCCGTTGTGTTGTGACTCACTTCCGTTGTGTTGTGGTTGTATTTGCAGCGCGTTTTTCTTTTTGCAGCGCGTTTTTCTATTTGCTGCGCCTGTGTTGTAATTTTGATGGATGTGTTTTGTGCTTTTGCAGCGCTTTTCAATTTGCACGGCGCTGGGCTTTCTCGGCCACCGTACAGGACTGAAAGTAACAGAAAATAGTTTTTAATCATAAAATGAGCAAAAACATGAAAAATAGCTAAATGGCAGCAACGCTAACCCGTGTTCTGAAGTAAAATCCAGTGTCATTGTGTGAGTATCTCCGCAGCTGTGTAGATACGAGGTCGGCGCGTGATATGAACGCATGGGCTTGTAAACATTGTTTTAAATCATTGATTCACTCAGTTAGTCGATTCAACCCAAGAAACACCAAACAGATCACTTGATTATTTCATGAAATATCAGCAGATTTTTTCACGTCTCCTAGCTTTTAAATGCCTTATTTTCTGGCTTTTCTTTTTTTTTCACAGGTAAAGCTAGTTTTGAACAATTTCTTTTTCATCTGTAGTTTTTGTAAAAAAAAAAAAATCTAAGATTTTTTTTTTAAAGGCCATAGTCGCCCAGCGCTAGATTAGACATTTACCTGCTGAGCACCTAAAGCCCAATGAGGCGCAAGATGGATGAGCATCAAATCTGACCAGCATCCTCTGCATTAAAAGCTAGTGTATGGAAGCACTTCAGCTTCTATGAAGATAAAGGACAAAAGGATGTTTATAAGAGAGACTTAATACACTGCACAGGTTTTAATCCACAGATGAAACCAATAAATTGTTAGGTCATAATATTAAGTATAGAGAAATAAAGACTATGTTCATGAAGCGAAACACGCAAGCTCATTGGTCCAGAACAGCGGTATTTTCAAATTTAGCCATTTTTACAGTGACTTTTGTCACTTAATAGTATTTCAGATATCTGGGTCTGAGCGTCCTTTAAACAAACCTAAAGACCACAGTGGCATGAAAAACTCCATCAGATCAAATAGGAGAAACCTTGAGAGAAACCCAAGAAACTAAGTCTCAACCGGACGATATGTTCCCTGTTTGAGACTTTTTGAGTCTAAACTTTATTGATGATGCAGTTTATGATGGTAAAAGCTTGATAAATGTCTTCTAAACTCTGCAAAGACATTCCTTCAGTCAATTTACAGAGAAATTCATTCAGTCCAATCAGGAGGAACTTGCTGCCAACCCAACACAAAACATACTGCCAACCCAACAAAGAACTTCCTCAGGGGGTGAAGTGGAAAGTTTCAGAGCGGCCAAGTTCCTCACCCGACCTTAACCCAATTAAACATGCGCCGCACGTCCTGAAGAGGAGGCTGCAGGGAAATTTCTAGAACGCATTTAAATGTAAATATCAGGAAACAATAGCTGAAATTCCATTCGGCGTCTTCTGTCTTTACTTTGATCTTAAACACAAACGTCTTTTAGTCTTCAGCAGATTCAAAACCATCAGCCTCGCTGTTCTCATACTTTTATAAACGGCTGTGTGACCATAAACATAAATAGGTTTAAATTGTCCAGCCTGGTGTCAATCGATTAAAAAATTAAAAAGATTTAATCAGATTATTCACGACAGTATACTGTGATTAACTGTGATTAATTGCACTTGTTCTTCTTAAAAGGAGAACTCTTAGTTCTTACTTACTTAAAATTGACTTTTAGTTTAGTAAAACATGATAAAGAGTTGTAGCTCTCCCCTGCTCTCCTACAGCTTTCTGAGATCCGGTAATTGTGTACTTTTTGCCCAGCACTCTTTAAAACAGTCGCTTTGGGGCATGTTTTTGCCCTGATTAATCTTTTTTTACACGTAATTCAGACTCAAAGTAGCTCCACACCTCCTTGCTAGAATCTGGAGAGACCTGACATTTAAAACAAGGCATTAAGAACTTAAAAACTGTAGAGGAAGCTTATTAAAAAACACTGTTTTTAAGCCATAGCGCAGGTAAATCTCCAGGCACCGCCGTTACTGTACTGACAATGAGAGACGTATGTGTATGTATGTATGTATGTATGTATATATATGTGTGTGTGTGTGTGTGTATATGTATAATTAATTATCACAACTCTACCAATTTATATATTTTTACACAGTTTGGTTTGTAACAAGCAGTAGAGATGTAGTAATGATCCTGGATGCTGTCACACATTACAAATACCAGCTTTCATGATAAAATACTTAAATACTTTTGTATTATGCTCTTTGTTTTATGCTCTCAGGCATATGGTATGGCATATTAATAATAGAGTGTATAAATGAATTAATTTCATATAATTATATACATAAATACTATTCATCTTGTGAATGAGGTAATTAGGGCTGCAAAACAATTTTTTTAGATTAATTTATTTTAATTTGGATAAAAAGGAAATATATTTATTTATGTAATAATTTATTTCCTACATATTTAATATATTTAACCAAATATTGTTCAGATTTAAAAGATTTTAGAGGTCTAATGCTGTAATTGTGTAAGGGGAGCGCCACACAGATCATACGTTAACTGTATGTAGTTTGTATGTTTAAATATTTTTTAACCTTAACCGTCCTAATTTTGGTACCGTGACAACACTGTTCTTTTTTTTTTTTTTTGCTGTGTGAATTTACCACAAAAAAATCTTAAATATAACTGTACTTTATCTGCCTCTACTAATGCGTTGATCCTGTAACAGCATAGTAATGCAGTTACAATTACCTTTTTGAAAGCAAAGAACTTTACATTTATTTGGAAGTTTTAGACTGAAATGCAAACAATTTAAATTAATTTAATAATTAGAAAACATAATCTGCAAAATTTCAATTAGCAAAATGACTGTGGTCTTAAACATAAATTGCACAGTAAATCAATAATGTAATTATTGTGACAGGCCCACTGTGGTCACTTTTAGTGGTTCCTAGTAAAGAGTATAGCTTGGGGGCATTTGTAAGTGGAGACTGGACACTGTTTAAAGCAGGAAACACTATAAACAAAGTGATTAAAGGGCCATAAAAAGCTCCCCCAGCAGTCTGAGAGCTGTACCGTCCGTCAGCGAGCCGTCAGCTGTGTGGGAAAACCTGCAGGGTCTCAGCAGCTCTAAACAGCCGGGGGTCTCAACTCACACTACTGACACAATATACACACATACAGTTGAGTGCTGGGCAATATGGGAAAAATCATGTATCACGATATGCAATATTTTACTATAACGATATATATCATGATATACCACATTTCAGTTATTCTTTGAAAAATATGGCAAAATATCATTGCTTACTTTTTTTCCAACTTTATTTCAAAGTCACATTAAACCCAACTTTTACAAATGAGAATTACTACATTTTAGTGCAGCAATATATATATACATATATATATATATATATATATGTGTATATATATATATGTATCAAATGAAAGCAGATGATTTAGATGCAGTATCTCATTTTTTCTAAATAATACAGGTATTTAAATTGAGTTATGAAAAAAACCTCAATTAACATTTTTTAAAGTGTCCGTCAAATAACGTAAAGCAGCGTCACATAGGGGTGGGCAATATTATATCGTATACAATATATCGTGACAGAAATATCATGATATTAAAAATCCATATTGTGATAACAGGGCTGTTCTGTCTTAAAAGTAGTCTATTATTTACTGTGAAGCTTTAGGTGTATTTATTGTATAATTGTTTTAGTTTGCAGTTTATATGCATGCACTAAATATTCTGCAATATTATTTGCTGCATTATATTATTTTATGCTATATTATTTATTTTGCCACATTATGATTATTCTGTTATGCTATTATACTATATTCCTGAAATGAATGAATTATTTTAGTTTTCCTATATCGGCAAGTATATCGTTATCGCAAAAATACCCTGAAATATCGTGATATTATTTTAGAGCCATATCGCCCACCCCTAGCGTCACATCACAAAAAAACCACATTATTAAGCTTTTTTTGGTAAAGATTACTTTATTATTAGTTATATAAACTGAGTTTATGCAAAGTGACCACACCAATACATTTCATCATAGCCTACTTTTATATATTTGCATGAATAATTGATGAAATGACTGTAGAAACGATAGAGATGATCATATCATATCGCACAGCACTACTGCAGTGTGTTCATTTAAAGAACCACTAAAAGTGAAATCATATTTTTTGAAATGTGTTCCTTTTAAAGTAATAAAACATACCAGTCCTGCTTAACTAAAGAAATTATAAATCTTTCCTAACCTTTATAAAACGCTTTTACTATGGTAATTTCCGCCTCGGCAGCTCCTCTCATGGTCAGCTGTGCTATAGATGAGGATATGCACAATATGCAGATCAGTCAATAATCAATAATACCCCCACCTGCTTACATCCAACCATCTGTCTCTCACCGCTCTCAGAGGCACACTGCAGCTGCAGCTCAGCCAATCAGCGCTTCCTCCTGCCCCGCCCCTAAACCCATACATCATACATCACCTAGTGCCCCTCACAAACTACTTCTCCTATTAAGTGCTTGAGTGATTTGTAAAAATGTCAGATCAGCTCCATACACAACAATGTGGAAAATGTTCTTTATTTATTATTTTTTTTTTACAGATCTCTCTGAGAAGAAGAGTGATTTGCGAGTGTGCGACCCCTCCACATGTCGCTACGGAGGAATCTGCCGGGATACAGGTGCAGATCCTAAGTGTGTGTGTCAGTTTCAGGTGAGTTCATATTTCATATCCTCATGTCTAACGTGTATTAAATTGTAGTGCATCGGATGCATTGTATTTAGCAATTGCAAACGTGAAAAAAAAAATCAGTTAAATGTGGAAGCAGAGGATTGTTTGGTGTAAATTACTCAGATTTTTTATTATTTGTGCTTTTAGTCATTTATTATAGTATTTCCCTCAGGTCACAAACCAAACTTTTTTGATATTTCACCATACTGTACCATATTTACTATTTTTCTGCATTTATTTACTTACTATTTGTATAGTGTTGCAAGTAATGTGACATGTAACAAGTACAGTAGTTTAAACAGACTGTGTTTGTCTGTTTTTGTTGCTTAGATGAAGATCAGAACACATTTAATCACCAATTTATGCAGAAATCCAAGTATAATCCAAGTATAAGGGTTCACATACTTTTTCCTGCAACTGTATATTTGTTTGTTTATATTCCTACTATATTTTTATTCTCGTTGTAAACTTACTAAAACCGTTTTTTCTTTTATTTTAGTCACTATTTATGTCTTGGGTGCTTTTATGTTTAAATGTAAAGTATACCATAAAATTTGAGTTGGTTTAAACTTTTTTGTTTTGTTTTTCCCACAGTGCCATAAGAACTATATACCTGTGTGTGGGTCTAACGGGGACACCTATCAGAACGAGTGCTACCTGAGACAAGCAGCCTGCACCCAGCAGCGCTCCATCACCAGAGCCTCTGATGGACCCTGCTATCCAGGTGAGTCCACCTGTCCTCAGTCTTTCATTTTCAGCAGGAAAGGTTAACAATCAAGTTACGTGCCCTCACAACTTCAGACATGGAAAATTTCTTATTTCACTGCCTTGCCATGAGCACATTGGTCAGTTTTTAGCTCTCTCATATCATAACACCTCACATTTGATTTAAAACACTACACACTGGTATCCCATGACTTTTTGCATGGGATACGTCTACGTTTTAAAAAATGGCTGAGGTGGAAGTCGCTTCTCTAGAGTTGGGTATTAGTTAAGGATTAGTTAAGGGTGTAAGGAAGGCAGTTTGTGGCGATGCAGTAAAAAAAAATGTATTTAATTTTATTATTATTATTATTATTATTATTATTATTTTAGAAACAACAATGATTTCCATTGAAAAATACACTTTTTTTTTACCAATAAAAAATGTCACAACAAAAATTCTGTGATTAATCATAAGTACGGTAAGATTTTTTTTTTTAATGCTGGTATTTCTCTGTATATTTGTAAAAAATAATACATTTGTAGTAAATAATAGTGTAAATAAGAGTGCGAGTGCAGCAGAGTCTATAGTGAACCATATCAGTGATTTAGATCTTTTTCCACCTGATTCTGATCCTTTAAAATTACATGATTGGCCACAATTTTCGATCACATGATCAAATTTGGCACATCCTATTGGGTATTTTGATCCCAAAAAGTTAGAAGAACCTGTCAGTACTGTCAGGAACATGCAGGTACATTTCTGTGTATTTATTAAATAGCTAATATCTGAGATTTAATGGAGATGGATGTGAATTTTATCATTTTTCCCTCAACAACTTTGTGTGATGCACAGTGTAATGTGCTGAAACTGAAGCAGAGTATGATTTGATGCAGTGGAGCAGCAGTAATGCAGCTCACGGCCACAAACATGGAGTTACTGTAGTGTCATTTCACATTCATGTCTTTTCTAGACTACTGTGGTTCAGAATATATATATATATATACATATATATATACAGCTCTGCAATAAAAATACATCTGGAATATAATCAAGAGAAAGATGGATGATCACAAACCATCAAACCACCAAACTGAACTGCTTGAATTTTTGCACCAGGAGTAAAGCAGCATAAAGTTATCCAAAAGCAGTGTGTAAGACTGGTGGAGGAGAACATGATGACAAGATGCATGAAATTAAAACTGTGATTAAAAACCAACCAGGGTTATTCCACCAAATACTGATTATTTCAGAACTCTTAAAACTTTATGAATATGAACTTGTTTTTTTCTTTGAATTATTTGATGTCTGAAAGCTCTGCATCTTTTCTGTTATTTTCTGTAATATATATATTTTATATTTATAAACCTATAAATAGCAAAATCAGAGAAACTGATTCAGAAACTGAAGTGGGATCTATTCTGTTCTTTATTTTATATTTTATTCTTATTTTATTTTATTTTTCTTATAATACATGTGATGCATGATGGCGAAACTGCTGATCATTAAATCCTTTTCTCTCTTTTTCTCTCTCTTGTTTTCAGACAGCAGCTCGGGGTCTGGAGATGAAGGTACAGAAAAAACTCCAGCTCTCTTGTTGATTTAATTCCCTGTAATCATAAATGCTGTTTATCCTCTTCAGGATTTAGTGGAAATAGTCTTAGTCATAACTAACCTTTATCAGCTGTGACGTAAAAAGGCTAGTTGTGATAGTAAAAGGCTGAGCGTCTCTCAGTGTGTTTTTCGTGGAGCACCGGCTGCTGAGAGCTGCTTTCCAGAGCTGCTATTAGAGAAAATTACAGGGGACTGATTTTTCACTGAAGTGGGTTTTATTTATAGATTTTAAAATGTTACATTTTTCCTTTAGCTCCGTTTTTTTTAATAATGTCTGTTATGTTCCAATATCTTTACTACAGGTTATTCTTTATATATATATAAGGAGTCAACCCTTCGAGTTTAATATATATAAATATATATAATAAACAGATATACACTCGCATGTAGAGAAAAGGCTGCGTCACAAATCCATTCCTTGTGTTATATGTAGTGTATATATTATATGTGTATGATGGTGATGGAAATACTAGTGTCTCAAAACATTATTTACAGAATATCATTTAAAAAAATTACTTTTAGTTCAGTAATTCATATGAAAATGTGAAACTCATATATTGTATAGATGTATTAAAACACAGAGTGATTATTTTATGCGTTCATTTTTTATGAAAACCCAAAAATCAGTGTCTCGGAAAATTAGAATATTATATAAGACCAATTAAGGTATTTTTGTTGGCAGTGTGGGCAGTGTGCCAAGTCCTGCTGGAAAATGAAATCCATCCAGCATCTCCATAAAAGTTGTTATCAGCAGAGGGAAGCATGGACTGCAGCTGTAATTGCAGTAAAAAGAGGCTTTACTAAGTATTGATTACACATGCATCATTTTTGTTCCATTTCACAATTATTTGCTATTTTGTGTTGGTCTATCTCTTAAAATCTCTATAAAATACTATTAAATTTGTGGCTGTTGGGTAAAAGTCTGTATGAATATGTTTGTAAGCCACTGTACTGCATATTGTATTTAATGTAAATTATATGTGTATTTTGTGTAGTTCTGCGTAGCTGAATGTGTGATTTAATAATGTATCTTATAGATGACGAGGGATCAGGAACAGACTCAGGAAAGAAGTTGAGTAAATGCAGTAACTGCAAATACGGCGCTGAGTGTGACGAGGATGCAGAGGACGAGGACTCGTGAGTACCTGATATATTCATCTGTACTGATTAACTGTTAAATATACTGTTTTATTTCTGTTTTTAATTAGGGATGTGCCAGATCTGATCACATAATTTTCGTAAAAAAGTATCGGAATCGGGTGGAAAATATATTATATATTATATTATATATTATATATTATTATTAATAATATATTAATAATAATATAACATACGATAATATACAATATATGCAGCCATTAAAGCTCCAATTTAAACTCAGTAACTCTGAAACTTACTATAAAAAAGCCTCAAAACTACCCTGAGAAATGATTATAATACAATATAATAAATCTGCCCTTATTACTCTCTCCCTCCCAAATATACGAACTACCGGGATTTAAGAAAAATAATCATGATCTTAATTATGATTAATCACAGAATTGTTGTTAAAAATAGTTGCATATTTGAATGGAAATCATTTATATGTATACTTAGTACTTATTTAGTTAATTTTGTCCTAAAAATTGGCTGTTTTGATATTATTGTTTCAGTTATAATTAAAAATTAAGGGATAACTTGGATGTGTTTCTTTTTTTTTCTTTTTTTTTTCTTTTTACTGCATTGCCAAATTTCTTTCTCTCTCTCTCTCTCTCTCTCTCTCTCTCTCTCTCTCTTTCTCTCTCTTCTCTCTCTCTCTCTCTCTCTCTCTCTCTCTCTCTCTTTCTCTCTCTCTTTCTCTCTTTCTCTCTTTCTCTCTTTCTCTCTTTCTCTCTCTCTTTCTCTCTCTCTCTTTCTCTCTCTCTCTCTTTCTCTCTCTTTCACTCTCTCTCTCTTTCGCTCTCTTTCTCTCTCTCTTTCTCTCTCTCTCTCTCTCTTTCTCTCTCTCTCCAACAATCCCCATTTTTTTCCAGCAGAGGGAGCCAGAGTGCTGCCTGACTTTAATGACAGATTTATTGTGTGTCTATCCAATAGTTTAGTGCATTAAATTCACATGTATTTAGCTGTCAAATGACAATTAAAGGGATTTTAGATATTTCTATTTTCCCTGCATTGCATAGGTAATGAAATAATTGTTATTCAAAGCTATTATCCAAAATCTTCTGTGAAATTGTGCTAATATTATAAGAAAGTATCTATTTTATGAGTCTGAACGTTTAAGGTCTAGGCATAAGTTAGCAGTGGAACAGTGAAGACTGGTTTCTCATATATTTATTATTGTCAATTTTTAAATATAATTTTTTTTTAAGTTTTCTTTTCATGTTATGTATACTGCAGGTGCTCGTGTAAGATTGACTGCAGTGGGCATAATGAAAACCCAGTGTGTGGAACAGACGGAAACTCCTATAATAACCCGTGTCTGGTGCGGGAAGCTTCCTGTTTAAAGCAGGAGCAGATAGATGTTAAACATCTGGGACGGTGCCCAGGTGAGATCAGATTTCAGTATCAGATATTGTGTTTGAGTGTTTGAATGTTCACTCACTATCAATTATTTATAATGCTCAAACATAAATTGAATAAGCAAAGATTTTCTGTTCTTTTACTCTATAAAAGACTACCTCGGCTGGGTTTGAGCCAGAGGATTGAATTGTTATTGTTGTTAAAATAATAAATTTCAACAGTAAATTTAGGCTATTTTAACAATTTTGTTTTTTTTGTTTCAGATAAAGACAAAGGGAGGAAGCTTGATGATGGACTCTCCTACAAGCCAGACTTTTTTGGTAAATATAGAAATTAGAATTGGAAAAAATAGAATTTCAGCAGGTGTATAACTCCATTAAATAGACATGCACCAAAATCAAAAATGTTGGCCAAAAAACAAAAAAATATTTTAACAGGTTTTCGTTCAGTTTGCCACCTTTTTTTTTCAACATTGGGTAAAAAGGAAAAAGTAATTACAAAATTACAATCTCTGAACTTTTTTTAAAGCAACATAAACAATACATAATAAAATAATTAGTAGTGCAACTTTCTTTCTTTGTTTCTATCTTTTTTTTGGTGAAAAAAACGAATGCTAAGACCGATTCAGTATTCTAGCCATGTACAGTTTGCTAAAGACTGAATAATTTTATATTTGTTGTATATATTTATTTCAATATTTCTGTTTTACCTGTCTCTGATCCTTTGTAAACTTTTTTTAATTTGAAACATTTTGCTTTTCTATTTATATCTATATTTTTATGTTTTATAATGACTGCACATGTTTTATTGCCTGTATTAGTACATGATATTAATTGGTTAGGATATTAATCTTTTTATGTCCATAATTTAGTCTGCATAAAAAGTGCTGTATAAATAAAGATTATTGTTATTTTTATGAATATTATAAATATAATTTCAGTTGCCAAATGTTCAGGGCATCCCTAACCATAAGCCACTAATAATGTAGATGCTAAAATTAAATATGAGTGTATATATAAAGTGTTTTTGTAAATATTTCAGACACTGTGGAGCCGGGAGATGGGAAAGGGTACGGTTGGATGCCGGTTCCCTGCACAGATGACTACGTCAACTTCTGTGTTCACGGCCAGTGTGAATTAAAATACGGCATTGCCTCCTGCAGGTAAGAGTCATACAGCTCGCCATCAGCAGCCAGAGCCCTGAGAGAGCACAGTTGTCCTTGCTGTTTGTCTCTGGGTGGGTACAGTACAGTAGATGGTGCACTTTCCCCACATCATCACTCCTAGGGTGATGTAGATCAGCACAAGGCTGCGTCTGTGAGCTGATGTATCAAAACCCACAGAGTCACTGCTCTTTCCTCCGAGCGTTAGCGCTGTGAATTTAGGGGGAGTCCTAATGAGTGGGTTGGGTAATTGGCTGTGTAAATTGGGGAGAAAATGGGGATGAAAATAGAAATAATAAAATAATATATATTTTTTTTCCCTCAGGTGTGATTCTGGGTACACAGGGCCGCAGTGTGAGGAGGTTGCTGATTTTAATATACTGTATGTGGTTCCCAGTGGCCAAAAATTACACTACGTGCTCATAGCTGCTATCATTGGAGCTGTGCAGATAGCCATCATCGTGGCGGTTGTCATGTGCATCACCAGGTAAATCCATTTACCATTGCATTGCATCATATGTCCAATGTCCAATAGAATTACTGTATTTTTCACACTATAAGGATTTTTCGCACTTAAAATTCTTTAGGCTAAAGCAATATTAGCATTAGCATTAGCTGCTAACCATGCTAAGCACTGTTAGCTCTTTCACTTTTCAGCCTGTAGTCTGCTGCCAACCCCAGCTAGCACTGTTGGAGCAGCATTGTTAGCATTATCCTCCAACCACGTTAAGCCGCTAAGCGCTAGCTCTTTTGGCTAGCTCAGTGGTGAGTATATCGGACTGTAGTCTGCGTGTTTACTGTGTCAAAACAAGCTACATGGGATAAACAAGCTTCGCTAGCTAATATAGCCATGGATTACAGAAACAGTGTAGCACTGTCGTGTGTCGGTTAGCTGCTAATGCTAATGCTAATGCTGCTGCACCCAGTCTTAGTGGAAATCTGTAAATCTAAGCTTACTGTAAATAAAGAGAAGCACTTTACTCACCCTAATAAACAGATTTCAGAAGAGAAATCTGTGTAGATTAAAATACAGCACTCATTTAACTTTAAAAGAATATATATAAATATATATTTTGGTACTATTTTAAAATAAGACTACCTTTATAAAGGGTTTACAAATGGTTTATAAAGGAGTTTATTGTTGGTTATAAATTGGGTTGGAAATACTCTTAAATAAATATTATATATATATATACTAATATATAATTGAATTAAATGACTAAGCAAACCACAGATTTGACACTGTTGCCATTTCAACTGATGTGTTTTAACTGCTTATCAATAGTTTTTAAGGCATTTACAACCTAATCAATAATAATTAATTACGTATTTCATAAACCATTTATAAAGGGTAATCTTATGTCTTTGAAGTGGTACCTTTTTTTTTTAAGAATCATAGTTTTGTGTACTTAACGTAGTTTAACTTCTAACTTCTGGATTTTAACTTCTAACTTTTGACTTCTAACTTTTGACTTCTAACTTTTGACTTTTAACTTTTGACTTTTAACTTTTGACTTTTAACTTTTGACTTTTAACTTTTGACTTCTAACTTTTGACTTTTAACTTTTGACTTCTAACTTTTGACTTCTAACTTTTGACTTCTAACTTTTGACTTCTAACTTTTGACTTTTAACTTTTGACTTACTAAAGCTGAATTACTAGTGTGTTATAATGCCTGGTGCGCTTTATAGTGTGAAAATTACTGTGCTAGAATTACTACTAATAAGGAAATTACTCAACTGTAGTCGTCCGTTCTAGTCTTAATCATTTATTTGTTTGTTTGTTTGACATTTATAGGAAATGCCCCAAGAATAACAGAGGACGTCGGCAAAAGCAGAACATGGGACATTTTTCGTCAGACACCTCCTCCAGGATGATGTAGCTTATTTTTATTTGGCCATTTTTTATACTTTTTGTACCAGGTGAATTACATTTCTATGTAATTATTTCTTGTTTCTTTTTTTTGTTTTGTTTGTTTTTTACGTGTGGACAATAAGGTTTTAATTCTGTTTTTTTGTTTGTTTGTTTGTTTTGTTTTGTCAATTTTATTTGGATGGTGCCTTATTGTTTCCTTTATTTTGGACATTTTAGGATCTTGTCAGTGGAAAGCACTGCCAACTGAATGATAAGCCAGCTCTTTGTGTACATTTTTCTTTAGTTTTTTTTTATTGTTTTAAATATATTATTTTGTTGTTTTTTGGGAGGGGATAGGGGGGGGGTGTATCCATTATTGGTAAATAATGTTATAAATGTAACTCGGCACACGGACTGTATCACAGACGCAGACGTCCTCCTCTCTTACAGAATGTGTTTCTTACAAGACGAAACGTCTTTGAACTGCCTTCTGCCTTCTGCCCGCCCTTCACACTACTTTCCTTTAGCGAATCAAATGCAGCTGAACACCAAATGCAATTGGTTATGTACAAAAATATGTGCGCCGACAAAATGACGACATTTTAGAGTTTCTTTAAAAAACAAAAAAAAGAAAAGAAAAGAAGAAGAAAAGAGATAATTCCAGAAAATGGAATGCAAATGTGGTTGATTAGCTAATCCTGTCATGTGGAAATGTTTGTAGATTTTACATTCAAATTGTTGTTGGTGTTAATGTTAATGTTGAAAATGATCATTGTCATTAATTTAATTCTAGGCACTGCATATCGCATGACCTGTGAAACTTTGTCCAGTGATGTAGAATTAATAGAATAAATTCTCTCTTATGAATAACGTTTTGATGTTTTCTTGTCTTTTCTTTTTATTTTTAATTTTTATCAGACTTCAGACCTGGGATTTGTCGACTGTGGTCCACTTAAAATTAATTTTATTGATTTTAATTGAGATTTTAAGTGATAGATCAACACAAAGTAGCGAATAACAGTGAAGTAGATGCAGAAATTGAGCATGTAGGATGTAGGAAAAGGAGCATTTTCCACTTTCATATCTGTTACAGGGCTGCTGTGATTACCATCAGTCATCTACATTTAAATAACTTGCCGCGAGACGCCTCCTGTGTGGGGAGTGCGCGCAAAAGATTTTCGGTAGACTTTGTTAATTCCGTTTTTGCGACCAAAGGAACATAAATACAGAAGATTTCAGTCATGAATAAAATAAATTAAGCTTTTTCTGATGCAGGATGACTGTCTTCGTGTTTATAAACTATATCTTCATCAAATATACTGTGAAGAAAACATGATCTGAATGTCAAAGTTACGGCATCTACAATGTGGAAATGTGTTTATTAATAATTTCTTAGTAACTGTTTAGTAATATAGTAATTTATGACTAACATGTATTAATTAAATAAATATACGTAATTCATATTAAAATATTCCCAATATTTCCCAGAAAAAAACTTCCAAAGCACCCACTATAACTGTACACCCAACCATTAAATACTAATGCATCCTTTCTTAAATCTGGTTACATCATTATTATTACATTTGTGATACTATAAATCATCTATATATGAATCTTTTTAGCAAAAAATAAACATAATTCATAAAATATAACTTTAACAAATGTATAATTCTTTGTTTTTTATGTATTTTATGACTTTAATCTCGTAATATCACAACTTTATTCTCAAAGTAAACATTTTTTTTAGCCCTAAAATATTGACAAGTTTATATATATTGAATATATAAGTTAATATAGTGTTAATATAGTTTTTTTTTAAGGCAGAGCTCTAGTAGAGACGTGCTGTTCTGTTGATTCTTCCTCCACCTGACTGAGCGTCTCTGTGGAAACAGACAAACTTTGGCTGAGGTATAAAAACCCACTGAGCTCCAGAGTCACTAAACCTGCTGTGATTTACAGAAGTGGGTGGAGTTGAGAGTTTTTGTAAGAGAAATTAAAATAAAAGTAATTTTTCATGCTGATTTAGCTCTTGATTTTGATTGGACACTGAAGCAGCATTAATGGAGCAAAAGGAGGAAGATCTGAATTCTCCCATGATGGAAAACATGAACACAGAACCTGATAATTCTGATTCACCAGTAAAGAGTGGTCCTGATCCAGGTCCTGAAGAACCACAGAATCAGCAGGATACATCCCATAATTCCAGCAGGACGGAGGAGAGCACCAGGACAGTGGTGAACCCTGACCTCACAAATACAGAACCAGAACCGCTGATTAAAGAAGTAAAACCACCGCTTATTAAAACTAACCCAGGTATGTGCTGTAGCAATAGAATACAGAATCATTTAGAGCATTTATTTACAGAAAATGAGAAATGACTGAAATAACAAAAAAGATGCAGAGCTTTCAGACCTCAAATAATGCAAAGAAAACAAGAAGTTCATATTCATAAAGATTTACGAGTTTAGAAATCAATATTTGGTGGAATAATCCTGGTTTTTAATCATTTTTTTCATGCATCTTGGCATCATGTTCTCCTCCACCAGTCTTACACACTGCTTTTGGATTTTCCTCTTGATTCCTCTTGGATTTTCAATTTAGTAAAATCAAAGAAACTCATGGTCTTATTTCTTTTCCAGAGCTGTGAATTCAATATTTGATTTAGATTTTTTGATAAAATTGTTAATTCTAGTGTATCTCATCATAAATCTGATTCTTTCCCTTATTTTTTAGAGAATATTTTTATTTGTAATTTGGGAGAAATGTTGTCTGTAGTTTATAGAATAAAACAACAATGTTCATTTTACTCAAATATAAACCTATAAATAGTAAAATCAGACAAACTGATTCAGAAACTGAAGTGATCTCTTATTTTTTTCCAGAGCTGTATTTAAAGGTTTTCATTAATTGTGTCATTTCTTTTCAAAGAAAAAGCATTTAAAGTGATTTATTTAACACTTAGCTTAGTTTTCCACACAGGGAGCACTGTCTCTGCTGCTCCATGCTGTTTACACACTAGGAGGTTTTCTTTAATTGGGTCATATCTTTTTAAATAAACGGAATTTAAAAGTATTATTTAGATTTTGATTTTATTAAATTAGCAGTCCAATTTCAGTCATAATTTCATAAATACATCTGTGCTGCATGTCTCATTAAAAACCTGTGTTTAAAAGAAAAGCGGCAAATTTTGAACAAAAAATTACTTAATGCCAAACCCTGATGGTATAGTATCGTTCACGATATTTAAAAATATTATTGCATACGATACGATATGGTACACCTCTACTCTTAGGTATACTTCCTTTATAAAAAAATATATAATATGTAATATGTTTTACAATAATGATTTGTTCTTTAATCAGTGATTGGTGTGACAAAACACAGAAGAATTGGGTCTCAGAAAGTTAAATGCAGCAATCAAACATCAGCATCCGCCAGCATCTCCTCCCCGATCACCACAACTGCAGTGAGTGAAATCATTTATTTACATCACATTACATTACATTACATTACATTACATTACTTTACATTACATTACATTACATTACATTACTTTACATTATATCACATTACATTGCATCACATCACATTACATTACATTACATTACATTACATTACTTTACATTACATTACATTACATTGCATCACATTACATAACATTACTTTACATTACATTACATTACATTACATTACATTACTTTACATTACATTACATTACATTACATCACATTACATTACATTACATTACTTTACATTACATTACATCACATTACATTACATTACATTACTTTACATTATATCACATTACATTGCACAACTTTACATTACATTGCATCACATTACATACCATTACATTACTTTATTTTAAAATACATTACTTTACATCACATCACATGACATCACATTACATTACACACTTACAATAATGATTGCGTGAGAGAAAGAGACAGAGAGGTAGAGAAAGGCACTCCCCTCGTGTGCATACTCATGAAGTGCATGCAAAACAGACAGGGTTCTGATTGGCCTGTTCTCTACAAAGAGTCTGTGAGTCAGCCAATCAGTGTTTAGTTTGGACAGGCAGTGTTTTTTGTTTTTTCCCCTCCTGGATGGGATGCGTTCAGGAGCATCATGGCTCCCATAAAAACTCATTTCACCTCAGACTACTCTAAAGTATATCCGTATATCTGGCAAAAGTAAAAAACGAGCAATATTCAGGGGTACCTCCTTGAAATTAGTTACCAATTATCACCATCACATTCATTATAGATTCAAAATTACACTTTAAAATTCTGTCTGGTTTATAAATGAACAGATATATTCTATAAATATGTGTATATAGATTTCTAATCAGATTAATCTCTCTCAGCTGGATACGAAGCGCTCTGTAATTCTGTCTAATGAAGAAAGGAAGGAGATGGTGAAACAGGCCAGAGCTCTGAAAGACGAGCGCAGAGCAACGCTCGACAGCCGACACAAGTATCTCATCGCCAAGATCACCAGTACTGTCTCTCTTGGAGAGACGGAGGCGGAGGAGGCGCTTATTTCTGATGAGAAGGTAAGACAAACTATATGTATTATTTAATTTATATCCCATTTTCTCCCTAATTTACACGACCAATAACCCAGCCTACTTGTTAGGACTCCCCCTATCACTAGTGATGCTTCCACACATGTGAATTCAGACTCCACCTCTTTTTTAACTGCTGCTGATGTAGCATTACCAAGTAGCATCACAGCGCTAACACTCGGAGGAAAGCACAGCGACTCGGTTCTAATACATCAGCTCACAGACGCAGCCTTGTGCTGATCCACATCACCCTAGGAGTGATGAGGGGAAAGAGAGAGCGCCATCTACTGTACTGTACCCACCCAGAGAGAGCAAGAACAACTGTGCTCTCTCGGGGCTCCGGCAGCTGATGATGATGGCAAGCTGCATGACTGGGATTTGATATATACAGTGAATTATATTGATTTATTTTTATTTTCTGTTTTACTGCTTTACTTTAATACTGATTATTAGAATCCTAGAGAACACAGTTATTAAAATATTTTGCATTTTTACAGTTCAGCATGATCGAGGATTTCTTCTCAGCCAACGGATCAAAGAGACTGATCTTCTACTATCAAGCAGTGCAGCCGGTAAATCATATATATTTTTAATCAAACAAAATCAAATCAGGTTTATTTCAGTATCACATTAACATGGGTGTAAAGGTGAGTGAAAAGTTTGAGCATAATCCCTCGTACTAGTGGATGTATACTTACGTACTAGTGCTGTTTTTTAACGTTGATTTCATTTAATAAGAAAAATAAGCAATCCAAACAAACCTGAACCTGAAATTACTCCAAAAGGGCATGGACAACTCATCTAGGAGGTCCTAAAGAACCCAGAACCCAGAACAAAATCCATAATACCACCCCCCCTACTGATGTCCAACTGTTTGCGTCTCACTGCTATCAGAGGCACACTTCTCAGCCCAATCAGCTCTCCCTTCAGCCCCGCCCCTAAACCCATACATCCCCTATTTTTATTTTAAACACAATGCACTACTTACTTAAACTACTTACTTTTCTATTTCTACTCTTTACAGGCCCATGGAAATGGACCCTCTGGGACAGAATCTCAGAGTGTACCCAGTGGACAGAAGAAACTATTCATCACTACAGGAACCACTGAGGTAAAATATAAATACAGCTCATAAATACAGAAAAAAATGAAGAGTGCACTTCAGTTTCTAAATCAGTTTCTCTGATTTTACTATTTATAGGTTTATGTTTGAGTAAAATGAACATTGTTGTTTTATTCTATAAAATACAGACAACATTTCTCCCAAATTCCAAATGAAAATATTCTCATTTAGAGCATTTATTTACAGAAAATGAGAAATAATAATAAATACTCAAATAATGCAAAGAAAACAAGTTCATATTCATAAAGTTATAAGAGTTCAGAAATAATCAATATTTGGTGGAATAATCCTGGTTGTTTTTTTAATCACAGTTTTTTTTTCATGCATCTTGGCATCATGTTCTCCTCCACCAGTCTTACACACTGCTTTTGGATAACTTTATGCTGCTTTACTCCTGGTGTAAAAATTCAAGCAGTTCAGTTTGGTGGTTTGATGGCTTGTGATCATCCATCTTCCTCTTGATTATATTCCAGAGGTTTTTAATTTGGTAAAATCAAAGAAACTCATCATTTTTAAGTGCTCTATTTTTATTTTCCAGAGCTGTATATTTTGTATATATATATTACTTAGTAAAAATAATATTTAATCTTTAAATATCATCACTTTATCACCCTTCTTCTCCAGCTTCATGCTCTAGAATATAATGAGACAATAGTGATTGTGTGATTGTGAACCTGTTTGAGTGTTTTTTTTGGTTTCTATGGATAAAACTCTCCTCTCTGATGATGAAACTCTATCTGTTACAGAGTCTGACTGGGGTGTGTTTGTTTTTTCTGCGCAACACCATCAAGACCATAACAACCAGTAACATATCCCAGGTCAGCGGGGTTAGATTACTGGGGTTTAATTGGTACTTTTTAAGTGCTGCATTGTGTTTCTGTCAGTCAGCTTCTGCTCTGCTCTGCAGGAGGTGAATTTTGGGATGCTGGATTGTACAGATGGAAATCTTTTAAACAGTCTGGAGAAATTCTTCACTGAAGTCCTGTATCCAGCACTCAGGTCACAAGAGGTATTAATATTTATTTTAAAGCTTCAGCTCGCTTTGTCCTGTAAATGTGCATTTAAATATCATGAGAGCATGAAATGATCAAAATCCAGCAGCAATTCTACAGAAAAACAGTGGCTCCACTAGTGAGGCAATTGCACATTGCACCAGTAAGAGCTGTAAGAGTGTGAAGGTTCAATTAGCAGGGTAAGAGCACAGTTCTGCTCTAAATATTACAATGCACACTATAACATTATGGGAGACATACCAGAGTTCAAAAGAGGACAAATTGTTGGTGCACGTCTTGCTGGAGCGTCTGTGACCAAGACAGCAAGTCTTTGTGATGCATCAAGAGCCACGGTATCCAGGGTAATGTCAGCATACCACCAAGAAGAACCAACCACATCCAACAGGATTAACTGTGGACGCTGTAAGAGGAAGCTGTCTGAAAGGGATGTTCGGGTGCTAACCCGGATTGTATCCAAAATAACATAAAACCACGGCTGATCAAATCACGACAGAATTCAATATATAACTGACATTATAATAATAAAATAGCATAACAAAGCATTATTACATTTTCAAAAATGACAAAATATGAATTATATAGTCATATATAGTAATAGTTTGGGAATAGTTTGGGAAATATAAACTTACAGTTATTGGAGCACTGGTTGGTCATTTATCATGACTGGCTAAAATACTGTTAATTGAAATATATATGTGAACAAATATACAAATAAACACAATAAACCAAATCACCATTATCAAATATTATTTTTTTATATATGAATTTTAAAGTTCTTGGGTCTGTTCTGAGGCAGGGTCTTTATGCAGGTCTCAGCCTGGCTGCTCAGTCAGTCCAATGCAGGCCAGCTGGGACAGACCGGGGCTGGGTGTCACAGCCTCCACACAACACATCATATAAAATTTGATCATTAGTATCCTGTTATAATGTTCAGACGATTGTGCCTCTACAAACTCAGTTCTCATGATTATTATCTCTATTATTGGGTCAGATAATGTTTATTTCAGTGTAGTAATTTAATTTCCCACTCTGTTGCAGGACTGGGGGGTGATGCAGGACGGACAGAGAGACTCCAATGTTCAGGATTTCTTCTTCTCAGTAGATAAATTTATCTGCAGCCTCTCCTCAGCCAGGAGGAACACGGAGAACCTGCTGCAGTTTCAGAACATGCTGTCAGCTCCAGACCTCAGTGACCTCCAGGAACCGGAGGACTTCACCAACGCTGGTAAAAAAAAAAATATATATATATATAAATGAATAAAAAAAACAAACAAAAAAACTTTTTCTTGGTTATAGGGCAAGACCTCGAAAGAGCAGAAAAATTTTAAAAAGTCACAGAAAAATAAACTTTTAATAAAGAAGATCAGGTGTAAAGATCGTTCATAAAACAGGCACACGATGATTCTTCTAGATGACAAAAAAATTAAGCAACTAAAAATTACACTTAGATTATCAAGAAAAATAAAGAAAGAAAATAAAAAGGTAAAACAACATTTTTTATTCATAAAATTATTAAATAAATAAAAATAATAAAAAGGTAAAACAGAAAATACAATAAAAAAGTGGTGAAATATATAAAATAAATAAAAAGGTAAAAGCCCAAAAAGTGAAACAGAAAATAAAATAAATTAAGTGGTAAAATAAATAAGATAAATTAAAAGGTAAAACAGAAAAAATAATAAAAATAATTATGAAATAAATAAAAAAGTGGTAAAAAGTTAAACATAAAGTAAAATAAATAAAATGACAAAATATATAAAATAAATAAAAAGTTAAAACATAAAATAAATTACTTGGTGAAATAAATTAAATAAGGTAAAACATAAAACATAAAAGGTAAAACATAAAATAAAATAAATAAAAAATAAAAATAATAATAAAATGGTAAAAGGTAAAAAGGTAAAACATAAAATAAAATAAATAAGAAGATGAAATAAATAAAAAAAGTTAATAGAAAAAAAGGTAAAACATAAAATAAAATAAATAAAATAATGAAATAAATAAGATAAATAAAAAGGTAAAACAGAAAATATAATAAATGAAATAAAAAAGGGAAAAGGCCAAGATGTAAAGCAAAAAAACAAATTAAATAAATAAAAAGGTAAAAGGCCAAAAGATAAAGCAGAAAATAAATAAATGAAATAAAAAGCTATAATAAAAGCGGTTAATGGTGTGAATCTGCTGCGGGTGTGTTTTATATAGTGAGTAACTCGGAGCTGGTGGAGGGTCTGGAGGCGGTTCTGCTGCGCTGGGTGAAGCAGATCGAACAGGTTCTGGCTGAAAGTGAGCAGCTGAGGAAGGAGGCGGACGATATCGGGCCCTCTGAGGAGCTGCAGTACTGGAAGAGCCGCATGAGCACCTTCAACAGGTAACTGAACATATACTTTATTATATCCTGCATACAGGTGTACGTCTCATAAACCGTTTATATATTTAACTTAGACAAAAAAAAACATACACACATTATAAAATATGCTGTTTATATTGTTATCAACAGCCTTTTGGAGGAAATAAAGAAACCCCACGTCAGGAAGGTCATTGGAGTTCTGCAGGTGGCCAAGTCCAAGATGCTGAGTAAATGGAAAGAACTGGTTCGTTTATATTTAATAATGCATTCTGAAAGCTTGTACAGTGAAAGAAACACATACGTTGTAAAATGGAATTAACTTCCCTTTCATAAAGTTAGAACACCGTATGTGTTTCCCACTCCTCCATGCAGAATTCTTTCAGCTGTGTGAAGTTCAGGTCTTGCCCGGCCCTCTTTTAGCTCTGCAGCCCTAATGGGTGTCCTGATTATTTTTACAGCATATAGATTTATATTATAAAAAATATTATAAGATATAAAACACTTTCTTTGTGTGTGTGTGTTTTTTTTTTTTTACACAGGATGGAAACATCACAATTGTAGCCAATGAGGCCAAAGATAATGTGAAGTATCTGCACACACTAGAGAAGTTCTTCAGAGCACTGGGGAAGTGCACGCCGGTAAGATTTAAAAACTATGCGTTCATTTAAGTAAACTCTCTTAAGTGTATT
Source organism: Astyanax mexicanus (assembly GCF_023375975.1). NCBI lineage: Eukaryota > Metazoa > Chordata > Actinopteri > Characiformes > Acestrorhamphidae > Astyanax > Astyanax mexicanus. Next base: position 1,281,406 of record NC_064413.1, read on the forward strand.
GTACACAATAAGAATTTTATTTTTTTTTGCACTATAGGGCGCACTTAAAATCTTTTAATTTTCCCCCAAAACGACAGTGTGTCTTATAATCCGATGCTCCTTATGTATGAATCCTAGCAGTCAATTATTAAGGTATTAAGTTTCTTCAGCACTAAGGCTAGCTGCAGCAGCATTAGCGTTAGCTGCTAACTACAGCGCTAGCTCTTTCGCTCAGAGGAGAGAATATCAGATTGGAGTCTGTGTGTTTACCGTGTTAAAACAAGCTACGTGGGACAAACCGGCAGCTGATAGCGCCCCTTGGTTACCAAAACACTCTAGCGCTAGTGCTTCGGTTAGCGGCTAATGCTAATGCTGCTGCACCCAGCCTTAGTGCTGGAGAAACTTTGCTGAAATCTCAACCTTAGATTCCAAAATATTGGAAATCTAAGATTACTGTAACTAAACTGAAGCGCTTTACTCACCCAAAAAATTTTTTTTTTTTAAGAAATCTATGTAGATTAACATCAAGCACTCGTTTAACTTAAAAATAAAATGTTTTTTTTTTTTTAAGAAATACAATTGTATTATTTAGACGCTTCCCCAGCTTCCCCATTAGAAGAAGGGACACATGGCGACACCCTTGTTTACTTCATTGTAGCATTCTTACTAGTGAGCCTTATGTATGAAAATAGATTAGAAAATAGACGGATGGATTGATGGGTCATATTGACTTTGACTGATACATTTCTTCATTCTCTAAATGTGAGAAACCTTCACAGATGTTTCTGCTGCTCTTGTTTGTGCAGAGCTCTATGTTGGAGCACATCCCCAGCCTGCTGAACAGCATCCGTCTGATTCAGAACGTCTCCCGATACTATAACTCCTCTGAACACATGACCTCCCTCTTCGTGAAGGTCACTAATCAGGTGGTCAGCTCCTGCAAACTCTACCTGTGTCAGGGAGTGAGCAAAATCTGGGACCTGGACAGGTAAGCTTTTTATTTTTAGGGGAGATACATTAAATAAAACTGTGTAGCACATAGATTTAGCTTTCTTTAAAGAAAAGAATCATAAACTTTTAATGAAGAACATCGGCTGTGAAGAATAAATATACAATTCATAAACAAAACAATACAAATCAAATGGCAAAAGCATTAGAAAAACAAACAATGTAAGACACAAGTAAAAAATAATAGATAAAAAATCAAAATTTTGACTCAAACTTTAAGCAGCTAAAAATAACAAAAAGATTATAAAGAAAGTAAACCATGGGAATAAAAAGGGCACACAGAAAATATAATAAATAAAATTGATGATCCGGTATAACGCTGCTTTAGTCTGGTGGAAGAGTGGACGGAGAGAGACGATAGGATTACAGCTCTTGCTCATGAATATTCATACATGCAAACATATCGTCTCTGATTGGCTAACAGCACTGCGACACCAGGAGGTAACGAGACGGACAACAGTTCAACAGAAACATTTAAAAAAAATATTAAAAGTGTATTTACAATGTCATATGTTACTTTACAACATGTGTAATAATGCCCTGCTAAGTGCAGTTCAGCCACTGATCTAGTCTTAGAGTCTCTGTAAAACACCAAATCCACCGGAGATCCTATTTAAAACTATAGTTAGGCCTAAATGCTTCATATATTTATGTACTGTTTAGGGAAGCGCTGTTGAAGAGGATTGGGGAATGCCTGCAGCTGAATCAGGAATATCAGCAGTGTTTCCAAAGAGTCTGGAAAACACTACAGCAAACCCCAGCTGACCAACAGTTCGAGTTCAGGTACATTTTATCATGGTGAAATTTAAACTGAATTAAAGCATTTGTAAATATTTCATGTATAATGTTTGTTAACACTTTCTATGAATGTCATCTCTATAAGACTCTATAAACATACTCATAACACATTATAATGCATTCATAAGGCATTATAAACATGGCTATACATATTTATGAAAATGCATAACTCATTATAGCCATGTTTTATGATCCATCTTGAACTGTGATTATAATGCATTAATAGCTGTAGTGTTTATAACATGTTAACTTAGTCCCAGCTTACAGACTTTATCATGACTAAAAAAAGCTTCCAACTTATAAACACATCCTCAATAATACTATAAATATATTTTGATATACTTATTAATTATTCTTGTCTTGAATATAATTTATTATAATGTATTATAACAGGTCTTTGTGCGCTCTAAGTAAAGTGCCAGACTTTCATTGTGGGACTAGATTATTAATGATAGCTACATACTATTTTAACATATATATTATAAACACAGCTTATAATGTATTATGATCACATATCATGATGCTTAATAAACATGGCTATAATGGGTTATGCATTTATATATATATATATATATATATATATATATATATATATATATATATATAGCCATGTTTATAATGCCTTATGAATGCATTATGATATGTTATGAATGTGGTTATAGAGTCTAATAGAGATGTCATTTATAGAAAGTGTTACCTAATGTTTTTTATTATGCCTGTATACTCTGATAAACACCCTTTGTTCTGAATTTGACAGTGAGAATTATATCTTCGGGAAGTTTGACGCGTTCTGTACTCGTCTAAAGAACATCTCAGACATGGCCACGACTCTAGAAGCTCTCTCAGCTTTACAGCAAATACAACTGGAGGGAATCGAGAAAATCCACATCCGCTATCAGACCATCATAACCAACATCAAATCCAAGACCTACAACGTCCTGGACCACCGCAAAGTAGAGGTACGCTTCAGATTTATCACGAGCTGGGTGTTTTTTATTTATTTTCTAAATGTAAAATTACTTAAAAAACAACCCATACTAGTGTTTTGTCTGTGAAATTGCTTTCAGGTCATTCGATTTTGCATAAGACGAAAAGTTTTGTTGCTTTTCTATGTGAAAATCCACTGACATGCCAAAATATTAAAGCTGTTAAGATATCAACACGCCAAAGTCAGAGCACACCTGGTCTTAAAGAGAAGAGACTCTATATCTCCATCTGGTGGCCTGGGGTGGCCTAGCAGTGTGGCCTAGCACTAGAGCCTTGGCACTTACAGAAAAATTGGATTAATAGTGAATTAAAAAACATAAGTTAAAAAAGTTTAACGATAAATAATGCCTTAAATAGTGTCAATTATTGATTAGTTGAAATATTTTGTCATAAGTACTGTTAATTAAGGTACCCTTGCCTAAAAGTGTTAACACATCTTTTTAAAATGATTTTTTTAATCTTAATGTTTTAGTTCCTGCCATGTCCAGGCTTAGTGTAACTTAATTAAGTTATATTATATAATATTATATAATATTATATTATATTATTCCTGTAATTGACTGTGGTGTTCTTCTCCTTCAGTTTGATAGTGATTACTCAGAGTTCAAGGGTCAAATCCAGGCCTTGTTTCAGTCTCTTCAGTCTCTACTGGACACCTTGTTTCAGCAGCCGCTTTCTGTAAGGATTTATCTCTCCTACATTTTCTATAACTTAACTTCTTTACATTTATGCATGTTTATATTGCCTGTGATTTATATTTTATCAATGTAGTGTTTTACAAGCAATGATGCACTTAAGGTTCAATTATCTCTGTTTGTTGAAAGATTTTGAGAAAAAGAGGAAGGGAAAATATAATCTGTGAATGATTATCAACACTTCCCCAGTTAAAAAAACACAATACTATAACACTTGAGGAATATAATTACCCTATACTTAGTATAGAGGTAAATCAATACACAAATACAACTCTTGATCCAATTGTATTTATTTACAGTAAAGTACATTAAAACGATTGGTGCTATTGGATTTATAAACAAAATTCAAAAAAATACTTAAATTTTTGAATCAGTTTCTCTGATTTTGCTACTTATAGTACATTTTTTTATTCTACAAAATATGCGTACGGCACCCCGTTTGACCGATGTTATGTTATACTCGTGCTTCCCAAGTGTATATTTATAGTCTCGGTAAAGCGCAGTATCCACCGGAGATCCGCTTTAAACCTATAGTTACTTACACAAGATATCTAATGTTAACTAGCTGCTGTAAACAGAGCTGTTAGCTCTTTAGCTAATGAGAGAGTGTCAGCTCTGCTTCAGCCCGGCTTCAGCTCTGTCTGTGGGCGGTCCCAAGCCAAGGTGGGCGGGGCCATGAATACTAATTCACGGGTTGACGTAGACACAGTGCTTATCCCGATCGATTCAACTCAGAGAGATCTATAGTATTTCACAAAGAACAAGAAAAAGTAGATTTAAGCGTTAGGAGACCTTTAATCTGATTCAGTTTTTTTATTTAACTATATTAAATATTGATATTATTTGTGTTTATTGTGTTTATTCGTCGTCAGACCGCGCAGCTGCTGGATCTGTTGTGTAAGTTTGAGAAAGGTGTAGGTGAGCACATGGACTTCAGTCAGAAATACGCTGTAGTTCTGCAGCGTTTCGCTAATGATCTGGATCAGGTGCGCAAACTCTACCAGAAACAGAAGGACAGTCCTCCCATCCCACGCAACATGCCTCCTGTACGTATAATCTAATACATACTGGTCCAACACTGTTCTAATACTGATGTATTTAGTTAAATGAATAAAACCTAACAAAGTTTGTTCTCTTCTTCTGTTTTTTTTTTTCTGTAGATAGCGGGGCGCATCATGTGGGCACGTCATCTGTTCAGAAAGATTGAGCTGCCAATGGAAAAACTCAAAGATAAACTGAATGTTTTACGGGTAAAATCTCTAAAATAATATATAGCCATTATTATTATTTTTTAAATTATATAGAATATGATGAGACGATAACCCAAAAAATCTATACAAAATCATCCTTATTAGGAATAAAATGTGTTTGTATTCTGTGTAATAATATTTGTTAAATTAAACCCTGTTTGGAAATTAAAAACTATTTAAATTTTGAGATATACCTGCAGTTAGTGCAGTATATTATAGAATGTAATTCAGAAGTTTTAATGATGGAAAGAATCTAGCATTGCATCCATTTATTTACCCAGACTATTGCGACTTCTACATTTGGTTTTACCCAAAGATAAATAATAGTGTAATATATTAAAGGGGACATATTATGCGATTTTCACTTTTTGCATGTTTTTATATTTTCTCACTTTGGTCACGACTGCACCCATAATCACTATAAACACTATAAAGACTATAAACACTCCAAGCACCAAACAAATCCATTTAGTTTGGTGTCAATCATTTGCTTTTATAAGCCGTTTGCATGCTCCTCCCTTATTGTGACATCACAACAAGCAAAACTTGCATAGAACCACCCTGGCTCCGCCCTTTACCCGTCAACCACCACCAGGGCCCACTAGATTAGTCGAAGAAACGGAATTTCAGTCACTATTTCAGACAGAACAAAGCAGGATTAGCCAGTAGACTTCGTCCAAGGGTGGGATCTGTACCTTAAATTATTCAATCTGAAAGGGCATGAAAACAGGTTTGGTTGCTCAGCACTTGATATGGTATACCTAGTGATATCAAGTGCTGAGCAACCAAACCTGTTAGTTAGTGTGTGGTGTGGTGTCTTGTGTGGTTTCTAGGGTGTTCCTAAATGGTTGCTATGGTATCCCATAGATGTTTAGATGTTACTTGTGTATTTTTATCATCATGACATAAGAAGAGATTAGAAACATTTGTACCACAATTATTCCTATATGGAGAATATCATATTTGTCTCTTGTTTGAATCATAAAACACTGATTAAAGGTGCGCTCTGTGTGTGATTGTTAGGGTCCGGAGGTGAGGAAGATAATTCAGGCATATAACAGGACAGCAGCGGTTCTGGTGGAGTATGAGCTGCTGTTTCACAGAGGCTGGATCAGTGCAGCAGAACTGGGGCAGCAGGGAGTCAGCGCCTCACTTCTCGTCAGAAACCCGCATACTATGGTTCATCCATCCTTTAATATTCATATTCATATTCATATTCACACAAGTAATGATTTGAGTTCTCTCAGATTTATGTAGTACAACTGCCTTTACTAAAATGTCATGTAAATGTTTTTATTTACAGTATTATTTTTATTTGTTTGTTTTATTTTAAAGTGATGGCATTTTACCATTTACTTTAACATTTATCCAGATGTTTTTGGACACTTCTCTTCCAGACAAAAGGTTTAGCTTCCCACCATTTAGCCAAACGTTTTTGGACATCAACATTCATTCAAATTCATTTTTGGACACCTCTCTCAGCCACAATATTAGCATTTTACCATTTAGCCAGATGTTTTTGGACACTTCTCTATCAGTAAAAGGTTTTGGCATGCCACCATTTAGCCACAAGTTTCTGGACATTAACATTTAGCCAAATGTTTTTGGACACCGCTCTCCGCCACAATATTGGCATTCCACCATTTAGCCAAACGTTTTTGGACATCAACATTCATTCAAATTCATTTTTGGACACAATATTAGCATTTTACCATTTAGCCAGATGTTTTTGGACACTTCTCTATCAGTAAAAAGTTGTGGCATTTCACCATTCAGCCAAACATTTCTGGACATTAACATTTTCCAAACCTTTTTGTACACTTCTTTATCAGTCAAAGTGTTGTAATTCCACCATCTGGCTTTAAGTTTTTGGGCATCAACATTTATCAAACCTTTTTGGTCACTTTTCTATCAGTAAAAAAAGTGTTAGCATTTCGCTATTTAGCCAATTGTCTTTGGACATTAACATTCATCTTAAAGTTTTTGGACACTTCTCTATCAGTAAAAGGTTTTGGCATGCCACCATTTAGCCACAAGTTTCTGGACATTAACATTTAGCCAAATGTTTTTGGACACCGCTCTCCGCCACAATATTGGCATTCCACCATTTAGCCAAATGTTTTCAAACATCAACGTTTTGGACACTTTTCTATCAGGAAAAAAGTACTGGCATTCCACCATTTAGCCAAAAGGTTTTGGACTTTAACATTCATCGAAAGGTTTTTTGACACCTCTTATTCAGCCAAAATATTGGCATTTCACTGTTTAGCTGAAAGTTTTTGAACATCAGCATTTAAATATGAGCAGCAGTATTTGCGCTGCTTTGCTGTAGTCTAAGATTTTTTTAAGGTCTTAACAGGTTTAAGGTAGCACTGAATTAACACAGTTTATAAATGCTAACTTTTCAATGTTATTAGTGCAATTTTCCTCTGTAAACTTTCCTAATTCAAAGATTCAAGATTCAAAGATTCAAAGATTCAAAGAGTTTACTGTCATGTGCACAGTAAGAAACAAGCTTCCTCATACAATGAAATTCTTTCTTTGCCCCTCGCCAAGTATACCACATAAAGATAAAAGTAGAAAATATACAATAAAGAAAGAATAAACTAACAAAATATAAATATTAAATTGGTGTTAAATTTACATCCATGATGGAAATATATACATGAAAGCAGTAATGAGTTATGGATATTATTTACAATTAAGTACGTTATCTACAGCAGTGGAATATGAAAAAAGTGCAAAAGGTTCAGTAGTGCAATTATAACATAATTTTTCAAAGTAAAGTGAGCATGTGCCTCTGAGAAATGTCCTTGACATGTAAACATGTAGAGTGTAAAGTGCAGGTTATTTCTGAGGTAGGTTGAGGAGTCTGGTAGCAGTGGGGAAGAACCTGTTCTTTAGCCTGGTGGTTTTGCATTTCACACTTCTGTACCTCCGGCCTGAAGGCAGAAGAGTGAACAGTCCATGCTGGGGGTGGGTGGAGTCTTTGAGGATGGAGGCAGCTCTCCTGAGGACTCTCTGGTGGTAGATGCTCTGCAGAGAGGGCAGTGGAGTTCTGATGATCTTCAATTAATTCAATTAATCTAGTTTTAATTTTATTTTTCAGGAGATCTGTGTGAATTTGGACCCGATGGTTTTGGAGGTGCTGCAGGAAATAAAGTACATGCAGAAACTGGGAGCTCCTGTTCCAGCAGCCATCTTTAAAATCTATCCCAACATAGCAGAGCTGAAATATCATCATAATAAGTGAGTGTGAATAAAAATACTCAGATAAGACTTTTACTTTGGCTTTTAGTTGAACTTATCTTGCATTAATTTAATAATAATGAATAAATAAATAATAATAATAATAATAATAATAATAATAATAATAAATATGTATATATTTCAGGCTGATTGAGATGCTGAGAGACTTTGAGGCGGCTGTAATCAGGATCCCGGCTCTTCTTCAGCCTCTAATGAAGCCTTTTATCAACCGGGTGGAAACGGCTCTTTCTCCCGGACTCACCACTCTGTCCTGGACCTCCCTCAACATTAGCTCATGTAAAACATCTAAAATATTAAATCAGAATAAAAGGTGCTAACAGCCCATCTCCACTCGCCCGCAGAGTTCTGAGATCCTGTAATTTAGTGCAGTAATTTTACAAATAACCGCTAAACATTATTAAAGCCAGATTATGCATTATTTTCTGCCTGACATTACACCAATAAATCTTGAGGATTTCTATGTAAGCATTAAATAAAAAGCTTTGAGTAAATCTATTATTTGAGTAAATCTGCTAATGTCAAAATATATTGAATAAAATCATAAAATTGTCTCTTTCCTGAACTTCATTTTAAAATCTGTATTTTCCACAGAGGTGGAAAGTCACTCAAGTTACTGTAACTAAGTAGATTGTATGAGTAATTTGTAATTTTTAAAGTAGTTTTTTAAAACAGGTAATTTTACTTTTACTTAAGTACATTTTGACACAAGTAATTTACTTTACTACATTGGCAAAGCTTAAATGTTAAAAACATGTAAATATCAGTTAAAGCACAGCAATGGCGAGTTAAAAAATAATAATGAACTGTAAAACTATAAAATGACAGTTTATAGTCACATATATTACCATAAATGTTTAATAGTAAAAAAAAACTTAATTTATGTGCTGGTCTGAACAAATACTGCCTGAAAGATCCCAATTATTATGTGGAATAAAAGTTCATTAAAAACAATTTAATTTATTATTTGTTTTTACTTTTTTACATCAAATAATTAAAAGTAACTATGTAACTTTTACTGAAAGTACATTTTAAATTGAGTACTTTTTACTTTTACTCGAGTAGATTTTTAGCAAAATAAAGGTACTTTTACTTAATTACAATTGTTCAGTACTTTTTCCACCTCTGATTTTCCTGAATACAAATCAAACAGTTAATTTCCTCCAAAACCTTTAGTTTTATTATGTTTGTCTAGTTTTTTAAACGTCTGTTTTCAAACCTGCAGAATTTGGGTTTTGATTCCTAAATGATTGTTACTGATCAGATCTGGATTTATTATTAAGTGGAGTAGAGAGAAAGTGAACAGGAGCTTCTCTAAGTGTCCTGTAAGAGATCCTGTAGGAGAGTGTAAATAACTTATTTTACTTATTTTAGAGAATAAAGGTTTTGTGTCACCGACACCTGTAGCCTGTATACAGCTCAAGGCATTTTAATAGGTTAAATTCTGCTAAATGCTGATTATATCTGCTTATATTTGTTTAATTCATAATGTATAAATGTTGTAACTGTGTTTTTAAATGTTTTCCTCAGTCATAGATGGTGCGTATGAATCTCTGCGTGAGCTGGAGCAGGTGGGGAAGGTGATCACGGATATCCTGGAGTGTCGGATCGAGCGGATTCTGGATTTTATGTCCTGCACTGCTCTTCTGGCTCTTCCTGAGGAGGATCCAGTTCTTCCCAAAAACTTCCTCAGTGATACTGAAAGCACTGTAAGATCAGCCAGACACGCACTAATGACGTGAGTGTTTTATATCTTTTAAAATATACTAAACTTACAGTAGAGCTATTACTAACAATGCTTCTTCACTTAAATAACCCTTAATCCTTTGATTTGGACATTAGAGAACAAGTTCCACAATTTTGCAATTTGTTTTATCCTATAAACTACAGACAACATTTCTCCCAAATTTCAATTAAATAAAAATATTGTCATTTAGAGCATTTATTTACAGAAAATGAGAAATGGCAGTTTTTTTCATGCATCTCGGCATCATGTTCTCCTCCACCAGTCTTACACACTGCTTTTGGATAACTTTATGCTGCTTTACTCCTGGTGCAACTTTAAACTTTTTACTTTAAACCGTAGTATCTATGCTTCTACCTACAGAGTAATGAATGGAGACACTTTTAACACCTATTAAGTCATTGTTGATCTCTTTTAACAGTCAAAGTCAGCAGGTAGAGCGATCAATGTATGAGCTCTTCGAGGAAGTGAAGAGGGGGATGAATCCCAGAGAGAAGGTGAACTTGGAGGTAATGTTTTAAACGTATTAAACGCTAAAAAGCTAAAATATACAATAAAGCGCAGCGAGGCACATTTAGTGACACTAGTAAGAATGCTTAAATCGTAGTGAATAAGGGTGTCACCATGTTTCCCTTCTAATGGGGAATCTGGGGGAAGCGCCTAAGTAAACAAAACAGTAATTTAAAAAAAATACAAAATAACTTTTCTTTTAAAGTTAAACGATCACTGGATATGAATCTATGCAGATTTCTCTTCTAAAAACTGTTTATTTGGGTTATTTGAGAAAAGTGAATTAGTTTATTTACGGTAAGCTTCGATTTACAATATTTTGTGTACTAAGGCTGGGTGCTGCAGCATTAGCATTAGCCTCTAACCGCAGCGCTAGATTGAAAAACCATGAGCCAGGGCGCTATCAGCTAGCGGTTCTTACCACGTAGCTTGTTCTACAGTCCAATATACTCACATCTGAACAAAAGAGCAAAAGAGCTAGCTCTTAGCGTGGTTAGCAGCTATTTCTAATGCTACTGCTCCAGCTTTAGTGCTGGAGAAACTTCACTTAAAACTCACACTTGTAACTCTGTACTTCAGTGGCTTTACTGCTCCTTAATACCTGACTGGTAGAATTTATACATAAGGAGCACCGGATTATAAGCACACTGGCCATTTTTGGGGAAAATTAAAGATTTTAAGTGAAATACGGACTAAATATTCCAAAGACTGCTTGTAATGTAGTGAAACATGGACACTTAATAATTACCCACTTCAACAATGTACTCTATACACGTTGCTTACGTATGGAGCAAAATTAACGTATATTGTATTTTATATTTTATTATTTGTTATGCAGGACTCATTCCAGTGTCTTCACCCTGATGCTAAACTGAAGACTCGCTGTCAGATTTGTCTGCCCTGTAGTTTCTACATGACGATGTCTCAGCTGTGCCAGAAGAACACTGAGGCGCTGGTTAAAGGTCTGAAACATCACTCTATTACATGCTATTACTAGTAGTTAATAGGGCTGGGTATCATTTTAAAATTTGGGGTATCGATACTGATACTGATACAATGCTTTAAAGTAGGTTCTGATACCCAAACAATACTTTTTTGATACCTTTTTTCTAAATTTCAACCAAAAAATCATACCGTCACTATCAGAGAGTCTCTATCTAAATCTTGTTGGAACAAAAACAGTAAGCATTATTGTGTCGTGTTGTTTAGTAAGAACAAAAATTATTGTGTGTGATTAAACTACAATCATTTTTTTCCTACGCATATTGCTTTATTTATTTGAGTTCTTTTTAAAAAAATATCAGCATTACATTAACCAAATGAAATTAAAGTATATTAGTGGTGTCAATCACTTAAACATTAATTATAATCATGATTCTTTTTTTAAATGCCGGTAGGAGCTTTTTATAAACGTGTTATAATATATCAGGAGAGGGACTGTGTGCACTTTTAATGCATCGTATCAAAAACAGATGGCAAAGCTAGTTGTTACTCATTGTACATCCTGCCAAAAGTCTATTTTCATAGCATCTGAGTTTAGCAGTATAATCTACACTCATGGGCATGGTGGTCTGAAAATGAGGTGTGTTCAGGTAAATATCTGGCATATTGCTATCTTGGCGGCGGAAATCACAGGTGCACCACTGACTGATTAAAACCCGGACAACAGTCAACAGTCAGACGTTCATTGCTGTCTTAGCTACGCAGGTGCCTGTAAAGCTTTAGGAGAAGCCATTATCAGATCACTCGTCAGAAAACAGTCACACCTGCTTATGTGTTTTTGTTAGTTAGATTTGTGGTAATGTCTAGAATTGTTATATTTATAACTTATATTTTTAATTGGTGTATTTAAAAGCCTGCATGCAACGTTTTCTCCTAAAAGATTTAATGTCTTTCCTTTTCAAAGCTACTAAACGTTCCCTGGACTCTCTGAGGCACCGTCTCCATGTCGTCTCCAGTCCCAAATATCATTTATCTTCCTCATCAAGCCGTCCAGCACCACACGCTCCTCTGTTTAGGACCTCCATCGAGCTGGCCATCCCCAACGTCATCTTCAGACCAAGCCTGGAGGAAATACAGGTCAGAATGCCTCATTTAGAATGAGTTGATGGAGTTTGATTGCAAATTATTTTCCTACATAGTAAATGAAGAATGAAGTGATTTATCAGTCTATGAAGGAACACATAAGGAATCATGTAGTAACTTAAAAACAGTGTTAAACAAACTAAAATACTCTGTGAAGAAGCTTTTAGATGCTCTTATCTGAGCTTACTCTGATAAACTCTTCCTTTCCTGGGGCGGTCCTAATGAGTGCCAGTTCCATCAGTATAACATTTTAAATGGTCTTTGTGGTCACTTGAGCATACTTTCAATTTTTCTTTATTTAGTTTTTAGAGTATTTCTTGCTTCTCATAACCTGGATTCGAACATTACTGAAATATTCACTATTCACTGTATACCTGTAACTCTACCTCTTCACCACTTTACTTTAACTGATGCTCTCAAACACTTTATTAAGAGACAAGAAATTCAAGTAATTAACTCTTGATGAGTTCAGCACAGCTGTTAACTGAAAGCCTGGAATTCCAGGTGACTCTACCTCATAAAACTGACTGAGAAAATCAAATCCAGCAGAGATGTGTAATTCTGATCATCAGCTATATGTTTTTCTTCATAGTTTGCATTACTTTTAGGTGTGTCCAAACTTTTAACTGGTACTGTATTTATTTTTAATTTCAGCGTTTTATATTTTAATGCTCTTGATCTGTGTTTGGCAGAGTATTCTGAATAAAGTTGTGGCTGCAGTTCTGTCCACGGCGAAGGATATTCCTCTTTGGAAGTTTTCTCATCTACAACACAAGCAATATCAGGTGTTTATTTATTTATCTGTTTTTTATTTTTTATGTCTTTAATGTAATTTCTAACACCGTTTTTACCTGGTTTTTATCCTGCAGATAGAGCAGCAGGCAGCTCGAGAGCAGGGGGATGATAGCCCGGTGACCAAACAGCTGACCCTGAAGCCTCTGGACAGACAGCTAGCTGAGCATAAAGACGTTACTAAAGCTGTGGCTCAGCTCAGCTCCATCATGTCCTCTCTGAAGGTGAACGCTGGAGACATTCTGGTGGACCTGATCCATTTCTCCGCACTGTGGAACCAGGTGAGCAGAATAACAAAAACTATGATGATGAAGGTAAAGAGAGATATATCATAATTAAGTATAAAAGTAAAATATTTAATCTAAGGAAGCACATCACGTACATTAGGCCTCATTTACGAAACATGAGCAGGAATGAATAAATTTGACTTTTGTCATGGTTTTAATCAGTCAGTGGAGCTCCTGTGTTTTTCACCACCAAAATAGATAGAAACACACCAGAAATTTACCTGAATTTGTGTGTAAATCATTTGTAAAGCACTTTTTCCAGGATGCACTTGTTTTTTTTTTTTTTGAAGAAAAGGGATAATTTATGGTGTTTGTATGATTTTCTGCACTATAAGGCGCACCGGATTGTAAGGTGCACTATCAATCAGTGTTAATTTCATTAATATTAATAATACTTGAAAACGAAAACTATGACGAAATTTATTTCGCTATTCATCCACTAATAAAACATAAAATGAAAAACGTCTGAGACTGATGAATGTGGAAATTATGTACCTGATTTACCCCCACACAGCTGATTTACCCAGCAGCTCCTCCACTCCCACTTACTGAATGAACCTCATTTATAGGACAGGTTCAGCTGCACTACCATGGAAAATTAAACACTAAAATCGTTTGTGGCATACGTCTCGTTACCAATATATATATATATATATATATATATATATATATATATATATATATATATATATATATATATATATATATATATATATATATATATATATATCAGATTTGTAGTAGATATTATATAATGGGAAATAATGAGAACAGTGTGATTTTTTTTTCTTTTGCTAAAAACAGTAAAAAAAAAAAAGTAGTACCCTGATGTGATAATTAATAATTACGGTGGGTGATATGGCATCATATTTCAGGATATAATGTCTATCATTCACCATATTCAAAAATGCAGCCGATATTATCGCGTATGATAAGATAATAAGATATGATAAGATGATAACTTGTGCTTTTCTGTTTTTCAGGATCCAGCAGAACAAGTGAAAGAATTTTTGGACACTAATCCATCCCTCCCAGAGTTCAATTCCCAGCTTTCTTATTATTCTGTAAGTGCTTCAACTTTCTCACTTTATCAGTGACGTCACACTGCTCACCCTGAAACACCTGTCGTCATTTTAGCGTGGGATTTTAGGTTTCATGGCTAAATTGGAGCAGCCTGGTGTTCAATCTTCATTAATTGCACATTGCACCAGTAAGAGCAGAGTGTGAAGGTTCAATTAGCAGGGTAAGAGCACAGTTCTGCTCTAAATATTGCAATGCACACTATAACATTATGGGTGACATACCAGAGTTCAAAAGAGGACGAATTCAACCACATCCAACAGGATTAACTGTGGACGCTGTAAGAGGAAGCTGTCTGAAAGGGATGTTCGGGTGATAAGTGGTTTACTAAAAATGCCATCAGCACCAGCAACCAGCATCACCCATCTCACAGGTGTGGGGTCTGTGGTGGGCGTGGCCCAGGGGAGCTGTGGTGGGCGTCCCTTATTTTAAATTCTGAAAGGTGGCAACCCTACTTGGCAACCCGAGGTAGCGTGGTGTCTGGGGAGGGGTGAGTGGAGCAGACTTCTCTCTGTAAATTACTCTGACTGTCACTATAACGCCGTTACCATTTCCCACACCCCGTTACTGCATGTTACTTTATCTGGGGGTTGCGGGGGCAGGTAACACAAAAGTAAGGTAATAGTTACTTTTACTGGTAACTAGTTACTTTTATAGTGGAGTAACTCAGTTACTTTTTTGGAGAAGTAACTAGTAATTATAACTAATTACTTTTTCAAAGTAACGTTCCCAAAACTGCTGATGAATAACTGGATGAATGTCTTCAGGCTCTGGAAAGTAAGATCGAGGAGATCCCGTCCACCTGCACCTCCGGTCCCGTCCTTTACGACGTCCAGTCCCTGAAGCTGTCCCTGACTCAGGAGTGCCGGGCGTGGAAGCGGGCGTACGGCTCGGCCCTGAACCGGCGAGCCTCGGCGGACATGCTGGAGATCAGCTGCTTTGTGGAGGGTGTGAGCCGACAGCTCCAGAGACCCGTCTCCGACCTGGACGACGTGAGGGTGGCCATGGCTGCTCTGAAGGAGCTCCGGGAGGCGGAGATACGAGTCGACGCCACTGTCGGTCCGGTGGAGGAGTCGTTCGCTCTCCTGAACAAACATGAGCTGCAGTTTATTGATGGAAACGCAGAGAAGATGGACAGTTTAACATACGGCTGGAAAAACCTCAGAGTTCTGGTATGTGATTGATGCAGGTGCATCTTTAAAAAATTGAATATCAGTGAAAAGATATTGAAAAGTTTTATTGTTGATAAAAAAGTATGGCTTACAGCCGATAAAAAAACAAAAATCTCAGAAAGTGTCTCAGAAAATTAGAATATTATATTATAAGACCAATTGTTACTTTTCTCAATGTAAAAAAAAATAACTTTAGACTTGATAATAAAACACAGTGGATCAACACCAGCAGATGACAGACATGTCTCTCCAAACCATCACTGATCATCAGTAAATTTTATGAAAAAAATGGAGATGCGGATTTCATTTTCCAGCAGGACTTGGCACAATGCCCACACTGTCCACAAAAGTACCCATTGGTCTTATATAATATTCTAATTTTCTGAGACACTGATTTTTGGGTTTTCGTTGCCTGTAAACTCTAATCTTTTATCAACACTAAAATAAATAAAATTAGTTTAATTTAAAATAGATCATTCTGTATTTAATACATCTATATAATATAATATGAATTACTGACATTTTTGAACTTTTTAATAATGTTCAAATTTTTGATGCACTTTTATTTACAGTAAATACATCTAAAATAAACAGATATAATCAAATAATCTCCTGTATCATCAGTAATTTGTACTATTTTATTTTATTTTTTCAAATTAAAGGTGGTGCAAACACAGAACACTCTGGAGACTATTTATCCCAAAATGAAGGCGGAGCTTCTGTCTGAAGTGGAAACATTTCAGCCCGCAGTGCAGAATTTCTACAGCGATTATGATAAGAGGTCAGCATGCTCAATTTTACCTCCAGTAGAAATTATTATTTATAGTTTTTAATCAAGAAAGACATACATTATATTATTATCAAGTGAAAGTAAATGTAAAAGAACATTTATTTTACGATAAGTGATAAGATGTATACCACCGTGGAATTAAGTATACATAATAATATGATAAATTTTATTTATTTTTTTTACAAATTTAAAGCAAAGAAAGAATGTAAATTTGACTATTTAATAAAAATATGTAAAGATGACTAAATAATTAGATATCTTTTTATGCTTTAGTATTAATCTATAATGCAAATAATATAAAAAAATATTGAAAAAAATAATGAAAAACATTGAATTTAAGGTGTATCCAAACATTTGACTGATTCTGTATACATATACCAATACACAGATTTTTTTTTAGAAAAATCTTTATTATGCCATAATTAATGTGATCAGGATAATAGAAACGGAAAAAAAAAATAAAAAAGTAAAATTTAGTACTTATTAGTGATTTGCATTTAGCAAGGATGTTGTCATCTTTTTCTTTACTTTACGTTTCTTTCTTTTACTTTAATAGTTAATATTATTAAGTTTTGGCCAGTTGATTGATATTTATTGCCAGTGTTGTGCCTAATTCAGCACCCCCGCCAGGAAAAGCACCCTCTCTCGGGATCAAACACCCATGTCTTCGTGATTTTAACCTTTTTTTAGAAAATGAAAATACCCAAGATACTGTTCTAAGCTATAAAGAAATTTAGTTATGTCACCTGTAGGCTCCTTCATGAGGGTGTGCTTTTCCTGGCGGGGGTGCTGAATTCGGCACAACACCAGTATTTAGGATTTTTGTCTTGAACTGGATTTTGGATTTTGAATTTTGTACCAATGCTGGTGCTTTATACTGGTTTACTGTTTTTTTAACTGTAGGTAAAGTAATAAAATAGTCATATTATGGCCTATTTATGTAAAATCTACTGAATAAATATATGTATTAATATATTAAACAGTGGTCCGGGTGTGGTGGGGCTGAGCCCTCGTGAGGCCAGTGACAGACTTCAGATTTATCAGGCCCGATTTGATGATCTTTGGAGGAAATTTGTTACTTTCTCCAGTGGGGAGGAGCTGTTTGGGCTTACAGTTAAAGGTAAGCTGTTATTTTTTATTTGATAATTTTTAGTATGTGTTTGTTAAATATAAGCTGATAATAGGGGCTCTAAATGGTCCAGAGGGCTAAAGTGCTGCAGCTATGATTGGGAGATCGTTGGTTCAAGTCCCAGTCATGCAGTTTTTTTTTCTGCCGAAAAGCGTTGGACACGTCCAGGTAGCTGCACCACTAAAATTGCAATCCGCCTATTTTAAAAAAAAGTCAGAGCTCACCTGGCTCTTAAAGGGAATGCACCCTAAAAAATGAAAAGAGAATCAGTGCATGCCTTTTGTGCGCTTCGAACTTCGCAAAGTGTACTTTTCCCGTGGTTATGATAGCAAAGACACACTGACACGCCCTAAATCAAGCTGCACCATGCAACTTAAGTGACAGATCATAATGTTCTATTGACATTAAACGACGCTATAAAACACTACTATAGTCACAACAGCAATGTATAAACACTGCTTGTTCTTCTGTACTTTACAGTATTGAAAATTAACCATTTTTTATGTTGTTTTATATTGATTTATATATTTTTTACAGAGTATCCTGTTCTCCATCGAATCAAAAGGGAGCTCAGCCTGCTGTCGAAGCTCTACAGTCTGTATAACTCTGTAATCGACACTGTTAACGGGTACAGTGATGTACTGTGGGCTGATCTCAACATAGAAAAGATCAACGGTGAACTGCAAGATTTTCAGAACAGGTACAGTATAAATATACTACATACTCATATACATATATATATATACAAATATACACACATAGTGACTGACTGACATGCATACAAAAATTTTAATATTCTTGAAAAGTTCCTTTATTTCAGTATTTCATTTGAAAATGTGAAACTCATATATTATATATATATTAAACACACAGAGTTATATATTTTAAGCGTTTATTTATTTTATTGTTGATGATTATTGTCTCAGAAAACTAGAATATTATATCATAAGACTAATTGGTACTTTTGGCAGTGTGGGCAGTGTGCCAAGTCCTGCTGGAAAATGAAATCCGCATCTCCAAACCATCACTGATTGGTGGAAACTTCACACTAGACCTCGAGCAGTTTGGACTGTGTGTCTCTCCACTCTTCCTCCAGACTCTGCTCCCTTGATTTCCTTTAAATGAAATAAAGTAAAATGTACTGATGATCAGTGATGGTTTGGAGAGTCATGTCTGTCATCTGCTGGTGTTGATCCACTGTGTTTTATTATCAAGTCTAAAGTCAGTGCAGTTTAGTTTTCCCACAAAATCTTACAGCACTTCATATCTTACAGCTTCCCTCTGCTGATAACAACTTTTATAGAGATGCTGGATGGATTTCATTTTCCAGCAGGACTTGGCACACTGCCCACACTGCCAACAAAAGTACCAGTTGGTCTTATATAATATTCTAATTAAAATATCTCTGTAATTCTTGTAGAATCCGGAAGCTTCCCAAGGCTCTGAAAGAATGGCAAGCCTTTAATGACCTCAAGAAGACCATTGATGACTTCAGTGAATCCTGTCCTCTGCTCTCTATGATGGCAAACAAAGTATGTTTTCTGCAAAACAGCTAATATTTTTAGACATCCCAAATATCATGGGGCTAGTATTTGCCTTGTTTCATGTAAGCAAAAAAACGTTATCCAATTTATTTTTAAACGTTATCCAAAAGCAGTGTGTAAGACTGGTGGAGGAGAACATGATGCCAAGATGCATGAAATTAAAACTGTGATTAAAAACCAACCAGGATTATTCCACCTAATACTGATTTCTGAACTCTTAAAACTTTATGAATATGATCTTGTTTTCTTTTTGCATTATTTGAGGTCTGAAAGCTCTGCATCTATTCTGTTATTTTCTGTAAATAAATGCTCTAAATGAGAATATTTTTATTTGTAATTTGGGAGAAATGCTGTCTGTAGTTTATAGAATAAAACAACAATGTTCATTTTACTCAAACATAAACCTATAAATAGCTAAATCAGAGAAACTGATTCAGAAACTGTAGTGCTCTCTGTACATTCCATATACATATTGCTATCCCATGACTTTTTGCATGTCTGTGTATCTAGTCAGTTACTCGGAAAGCTTTGCAACCACCTCCTGATTTTACTAATTTACTAATTTAACTAAAAGTGATATATTTTGATGTGAATGTTGATGAGTGTTTTTTTTGTGTTACTCTTTCTCTAGGCGATGTTGCCCCGTCACTGGGAACGTTTAGCTGACATCACAGGCCACAGATTTGAGGTGGATTCTGTAAATTTTAGCCTGAAAAGTGTTTTGAGTGCTCCTCTCCTCAAATACAAAGAAGATATCGAGGTAATTTATTTATGTATAATAATGCTGATGCTTTTTTGCTGAGTGTAACACCAGTTTAACACAAAAAACGCATTAGTGAATGGTGCTATCTTTCACCGTTACTGTGTTTTTGTACAGGATGTGTGTATCAGTGCAGTGAAGGAGCGGGACATCGAGGCGAAGCTGAAGGACGTGGTGGCCGAGTGGAGCAGCCACCAGTTCACTTTTGCATCATTTAGGTAGAGTAACATTTTTCTACGTATGTGTTATAACTGATTATTAATGATTTTTAAGGCATTTACAACCTAATTAGTAACCATTAATAAACTAGTTGTAAACCATGTATAAACCCTTTATAAAGGTAGTCTTATTTTAAAGTGGTACCGAAGTTTCATACCAAAAAAACTACTTTTAACCATTTTTCCTAGACCTTTAAAGTTTAAAACTCTAAGTTAGACTGATTAGGGCCACTGATTTAGTTTTTATTAAAAAATTAATCTTATTTTATATCCTCTGTGCAGGAATCGTGGAGAGCTGCTGCTGAAAGGATCTGATACGGTGGAGAAGGTGGTGCTGATGGAGGACAGCCTCATGGTTCTCAGCTCTCTCATGAGCAACAGGTATCAAACAGCAACTCTACTGTTTATTGGTTCACACATTCAGTATATTACACACTATAGCAAAACAAATTAGTTAATAATAGTTATAATGTTTTAGTGTCTGTGGTGCCAAGAGGTCCAGCAGACTAAAAAGACTATGCCACTATGATCAGGAGATCGCAGGTTTGAATCCCGGTCATGCAGCTTGCCATCAGCTGCCGGAGCCCTGAGAGAGCACCTTTAGCCTTGCTCTCTCTGGGTGGGTACAGTACAGTACAGTAGATGGCGCTCTCTCTTTCCCCTCATCACTCCTAGGGTGATGTGGATCAGCACAAGGCTGCGCCTGTGAGCTGATGTATCAGAACCACCAGAGTCGCTGCACTTTCCTCTGAGGCGGAGTCTGACTTCACATGTATCAGAGGAGGCATGTGCTAGTTTTCTTAACCCTCCTTGTGTCGGAGCATCACTAGTGATAGGGGAGATAAACAGCTGAGTAGCAGCTGAATGGGTGGGACAATTGGCCAGATAAATTATTGTATTATTTTATGATGTAAATAGTCATAACGCTTCATTGACTCAGTGTGTAAACAGCACGGAGCAGCAGAGACAGTGTTTGTTCATAGCTGTGGTAATTAGCGTTATCTGTCTAATATTTCAGATTAAACCGCACCTTATCAGCAGTTTAGCTCAAATAAAAGGAGTATATTTGTATATTGGAGTACATATATATATTTTTAATTAATTACCCTTTTTAGAAAAGGTTTTAAAGTTTGTATTTTTTCTGAAAATTCTGAGACACAGAATTCTTAATAATATTTTATTAAATTTTCTGATTTTAGGTACAATGCTCCGTTTAAAGCCTCTATTCAGCAGTGGGTGCAGAAGCTGTCGAACAGCTCTGAGGTGATCGAGAAATGGCTGACGGTGCAGAACCTGTGGCTGTATCTGGAGGCTGTGTTTGTGGGAGGGGATATCGCCAAGCAGCTTCCACAGGTCAGATTTAATATATTATATATCCATATAAAAGATTTTAAATAAAATAATAAACAGCTCTGGAAAATCTTTTTTTATTCTATAAACTACAGACAACATTCCTCCCAAATTCCAAATAAAAATATTCTCATTTAGAGCATTTATTTACAGAAAATGAGAAATGTCTGAAATAACAAAAAAGATGCAGAGCTTTCAGACCTCAAATAATACAAAGAAAACATAAAGTTCATATTCGTAAAGTTTTCAGAAAGAGTTCAGAAATAATCAATATTTAGGGAAATAACCCTGGTTGGTTTTTAATCACAGTTTTAATTTCATGCATCTTGGCATCATGTTCTCCTCCTCCACCAGTCTTACACACTGCTTTTGGATAACTTTATGCTGCTTTACTCCTGGTGTAAAAATTCAAGCAGTTCAGTTTGGTGGTTTGATGGCTTGTGATCATCCATCTTCCTCTTGATTATATTTCATTTTTAAGTGCTCTGTTATTTTTTGTCAGAGCTGTATATTTTATTTAAATGTAAAAAGTGCTGCTGTTTTTCTCTTCTCTTCTGATAAACAGGAGGCTAAGCGCTTCCAGAACATTGATAAGGCCTGGCAGAGGATCATGCAGAGGGCTCATGAGATACCTGGGGTGGTTCAGTGCTGTGTGGGAGATGAGACTCTGAATCAGCTGCTTCCTCACCTGTTGGAGCAGCTGGAGGTGTGTCAGAAATCCCTCAGCGGATACCTGGAGAAGAAGCGCCTCGTCTTTCCTCGGTTCTTCTTCGTATCTGACCCGGTTCTGCTGGAGATCCTGGGCCAGGCCTCTGACTCACACACTATACAGGTACAGGACACACAGTTTATTTCAGAAATAAAATGCAAAAAATGTTAAAAAGTTTAAAATATACATATAATATAGAAAAATAATAGGTCATTCTTATGAATCCTGTTTTATTATTATTTCAGGCTCATCTGCTGAACTTGTTTGATAATGTGAACAGAGTTGTGTTTCATGAGAAGAACTATGACCAGATCCTGAGCTTTCAGTCCCAGGAGGGGGAGACTGTGAACCTGACCGAGCCCATTAATGCACAGGTAAGATTTTATTTGGATTATGAGCTAAACTACACTGAAAAAAATGATGAGTAAAATTAACTTTCTTTAAGTAAATTTAATTTCAGATAAATAATAAGTAACTTCAACTCAGTTTCAGAACTTAAATGTTACACAGAGTAAATAAGAGAACTGAACTTCAGTCAATCTTTTCTTTTAGTAAACTTTACTTCATTTATTTTTACTGAATCAATCCTTTCTTTTAGTAAACTTTACTTCATTTATTTTTACTGAATCAATCCTTTCTTTTAGTAAACTTTACTTCATTTATTTTTACTGAATCAATCCTTTCTTTTAGTAAACTTTACTTCATTTATTTTTACTGAATCAATCCTTTCTTTTAGTAAACTTTACTTCATTTATTTTTACTGAATCAATCCTTTCTTTTAGTAAACTTTACTTCATTTATTTTTACTGAATCAATCCTTTCTTTTAGTAAACTTTACGTCATTTATTTTTACTGAATCAATCCTTTCTTTTAGTAAACTGTTCTTCATTTATTTTTACTGAATCAATCCTTTCTTTTAGTAAACTTTACTTCATTTATTTTTACTGAATCAATCCTTTCTTTTAGTAAACTTCACTTCATTTATTTTTACTGAATCAATCCTTTCTTTTAGTAAACTTTACTTCATTTATTTTTACTGAATCAATCCTTTCTTTTAGTAAACTTTACTTCATTTATTTTTACTGAATCAATCCTTTCAACTTTACTTCATTTATTTTACTAAATCAATCCTTTCTTTTAGTAAACTTTACTTCATTTATTTTTACTAAATCAATCCTTTCTTTTAGTAAACTTTACTTCATTTATTTTTACTGAATCAATCCTTTCTTTTAGTAAACTTTACTTCATTTATTTTTACTAAATCAATCCTTTCTTTTAGTAAACTTTACTTCATTTATTTTTACTGAATCAATCCTTTCTTTTAGTAAACTTTACTCCATTTATTTTTACTGAATCAATCCTTTCTTTTAGTAAACTTTACTTCATTTATTTTTACTGAATCAATCCTTTCTTTTAGTAAACTTTAATTCATTTATTTTTACTGAATCAATCCTTTCTTTTAGTAAACTTTACTTCATTTATTTTTACTGAATCAATCCTTTCTTTTAGTAAACTTTACTTCATTTATTTTTACTAAATCAATCCTTTCTTTTAGTAAACTTTACTTCATTTATTTTTACTGAATCAATCCTTTCTTTTAGTAAACTTTACTCCATTTATTTTTACTGAATCAATCCTTTCTTTTAGTAAACTTTACTTCATTTATTTTTACTGAATCAATCCTTTCTTTTAGTAAACTTTACTCCATTTATTTTTACTGAATCAATCCTTTCTTTTAGTAAACTTTACTTCATTTATTTTTACTGAATCAATCCTTTCTTTTAGTAAACTTTACTTCATTTATTTTTACTGAATCAATCCTTTCTTTTAGTAAACTTTACTTCATTTATTTTTACTGAATCAATCCTTTCTTTTAGTAAACTTTACTCCATTTATTTTTACTGAATCAATCCTTTCTTTTAGTAAACTTTACTTCATTTATTTTTACTGAATCAATCCTTTCTTTTAGTAAAC
This sequence comes from Astyanax mexicanus, assembly GCF_023375975.1. NCBI lineage: Eukaryota > Metazoa > Chordata > Actinopteri > Characiformes > Acestrorhamphidae > Astyanax > Astyanax mexicanus. The sequence goes on from NC_064413.1 coordinate 1,305,534, forward strand.
TTTACTTCATTTATTTTTACTGAATCAATCCTTTCTTTTAGTAAACTTTACTTCATTTATTTTTACTGAATCAATCCTTTCTTTTAGTAAACTTTACTTCATTTATTTTTACTGAATCAATCCTTTCTTTTAGTAAACTTTAATTCATTTATTTTTACTGAATCAATCCTTTCTTTTAGTAAACTTTACTTCATTTATGTTTACTGAATCAATCCTTTCTTTTAGTAAACTTTACTTCATTTATTTTTACTAAATCAGTCCTTTCTTTTAATAAACTTTACTTCATTTATTTTTACTGAATCAATCCTTTCTTTTAGTAAACTTTACTTCATTTATTTTTACTGAATCAATCCTTTCTTTTAGTAAACTTTACTTCATTTATTTTTACTGAATCAATCCTTTCTTTTAGTAAACTTTACTTCATTTATTTTTACTGAATCAATCCTTTCTTTTAGTAAACTTTACTTCATTTATTTTTACTGAATCAATCCTTTCTTTTAGTAAACTTTAATTCATTTATTTTTACTGAATCAATCCTTTCTTTTAGTAAACTTTAATTCATTTATTTTTACTGAATCAATCCTTTCTTTTAGTAAACTTTACTTCATTTATGTTTACTGAATCAATCCTTTCTTTTAGTAAACTTTACTTCATTTATTTTTACTGAATCAATCCTTTCTTTTAGTAAACTTTACTTCATTTATTTTTACTGAATCAATCCTTTCTTTTAGTAAACTTTACTTCATTTATTTTTGCTGAATCAATCCTTTCTTTTAGTAAACTTTACTTCATTTATTTTTACTGAATCAATCCTTTCTTTTAGTAAACTTTACTCCATTTATTTTTACTAAATCAATCCTTTCTTTTAGTGAACTTTACTTCATTTATTTTTACTGAATCAATCCTTTCATTTATTAAACTTTACTTCATTTATTTTTACTAAATCAATCCTTTCTTTTAGTGAACTTTACTTCATTTATTTTTACTGAATCAATCCTTTCTTTTAGTAAACTTTACTTCATTTATTTTTACTGAATCAATCCTTTCTTTTATTAAACTTTACTTCATTTATTTTTACTAAATCAATCCTTTCTTTTAGTGAACTTTACTTCATTTATTTTTACTGAATCAATCCTTTCTTTTAGTGAACTTTACTTCATTTATTTTTACTAAATCAATCCTTTCTTTTAGTAAATGAAGTAAAGTTTACTAAAAGAAAGGATTGACTGAAGTTCAGTTCACTTATTTACTCTGTGTAACTCTATTTAAGTCTTGAAACCGAGTTGAAGATACTTAAATTTATCTGTAATTAAATTAACTTAAAAAAAGCAAATGCAGAAAGTTGTGAAACTTTACTACATTACTCAGGGTAATGTAGAGAGCTGGTTGTAGGTGGGATTAAATAGTATTAATTAGCTGTTGGAGGTTTTTATCTGTGGTTATTCTGTGTTGAGGGTAATGTAGAGAGCTGGCTGGGTCTGCTGTTGGACGGGGTGAGGAAGACGATTCACAGCATCATCAGGAAGGCTTATATCTCAGCCTGTGATCCGGGGATGAAGATCATCGAGTTTCAGTCCATGTTTCCGGCTCAGATCGGTCTGCTGGGGATTCAGCTCATCTGGACCAGAGACGCAGAGGAGTCCCTCAACCTCTGCAAATCTGATAAGAAGGTACACATTCACTCACCTGTCTGTTTTTCTGTCCCTCCTGACAATCTCTTGACAACCTGTCAATCTACTCTGTAATAAAATGTCTAATTTATATATATATTTGTTTTTTATGTACATTTTTTTTTCGTTTTTGATTTGCAAGTATTTTCTCGAGGATTGCATATATATTTGATCTATATAAAACTAAACAATTTGCCATCAAGCTGCCGGCGCTCAGAGGGAGCAAAATTGGCCCTGCTCCCTCCAGGTGGATAGATGGCGCTCTCTCCCCACATCACTCCTAGGGTGATGTCTGCAGCACAGGGTGTCTGTGAGCTGATGTATCAGAACCGAGTCGCTGCGCTTTCCTCCGAGCGTTAGTGCTGCGATGCTGCTCGGTAATGCTGCATCATCATCAGCAGCTCGAAAAGAAGCGGATTCTGAGTAATTCTTGAGTAATTTGCCGTGTAAATTGGGGAGAAAATGGGAAAAATTAGAAATACAATTATTAAAGGAAAAAAAACTAAATTATAATTTGACTTTATTTTTTCAAGTTTCAATGTTACCAAGTCAAATTAAACACAAAAACAAAAATGATATCACCAATCACTGGACAATATAGATAATTTTTTCATTCCTCAGCGATGTTAGTCATGCGTACAATGTTTTGGGAACTGTTGTCCTAATTAATGTCATATATGCTGTAATTTCAGTTTTTTCTCTGTTTGATTAAATGCGCATGTTTCTACTGTTCTCGCAGATCATGCAGACGACCAATCAGAAATTTCTGGATATTTTGAATGAGCTGATTGATATGACGACTCATGATCTAACCAGGATGGAGAGAACCAAGTACGAAACCCTGATAACCATCCATGTTCATCAGAAAGACATATACGACGATCTGGTGAGAAAAATCTTTATTCAGACTCTGTTACTTTTTACTTTTCCGTAAATATATATTATGATGAGCCTTCTAAAGCTCGTCACTAAAACTAATCATTACTTTTGTTACCAGGTAAAAATGAACATCCGATCCACGTCTGATTTCCAGTGGCAGAAACAGTCCCGGTTCTATTTTATAGAGGATACAGACAGATGCATCATACAGATAACGGACGTGGAGTTTGATTACTGTAATGAGTATCTGGGATGCACTGATAGACTGGTCATAACTCCTCTTACTGACAGGTGAGTATAGATAAAGAGAAAGAAATGTAAAGGAAATGTTTTGTATTCACGTTGAACTGAAGCAGATCAATAAATACATAAATATGACAGATCAAAAAAATGCTTTTTTAAAGAGCCATTAAACCCTAAAACATTTTTTTTTTCATTAAAATCTGAAATGTGTTTCTTTAAAGTAATAAAACTTACCAGTCCTGCTTAAAATTATTATAAACATTTCCTAACCTTTAAAAAAACACTTTAATTATGGTAATTTCGGCCTCTAAACTGTGTTTAACTATAGGCGTGGATGATTTCCGTGTACTTTGTTACGCAGACACATCATTACGATATGCAAATTAGGCAATCAATAATACCGCCCCCCTGCTGACAACGTCCAACCATCTGCCCACCTTCTCACAGCTATCAGAGTCACACTGCTACTGCTGCAGCTCAGCCAATCAGCTCTCCCTCCTGCCCCGCCTCTAAACCCATACATCACCCAGTGCCCCTCCAAACTACTCCTCTTTTTTTTTCAAATTTGGGCTGAGGGTGGAGTCAGCAAACATCAGGGGATTTAATTACACTTTAAGCATTTTATTTTCATTTAAAAATGAAGAATAATATAATTAAACACATAAAACGTAATAAATAAGATAATACAATACAAGTTTTATATTGCAGGTGTTATATAACGCTGGCCCAGGCTCTGGGGATGAGTATGGGTGGAGCTCCTGCAGGTCCTGCAGGAACAGGAAAGACAGAGACCACTAAAGACATGGGACGCTGCCTGGGTAAATACGTGGTGGTCTTCAACTGCTCAGATCAGATGGACTATAGAGGACTGGGACGCATTTACAAAGGTACAGTTTATATTAAATTATATCAAATTTCCATACCCTGCTCTGATTTCCGAATACTTGTGCTATTCCCAGCAATAACAGTAATATTAGACAGTCAAATACTCATAGAAATAAACTGCGGGTTGAATTGAAATTCTTCAGTAAACGTATTTAAATGTATTTATTACAGTATTACAGTATAAAAGTGTGTTTTTATCCCGCAGGTTTGGCTCAGTCGGGTGCGTGGGGCTGTTTTGATGAGTTTAATCGTATTGAGCTTCCTGTTCTGTCGGTAGCGGCTCAGCAGATCTACATCGTCCTGCAGTGTAAAAAAAACAAGAAGCCTCAGTTCATCTTCACTGATGGAGACGTGGTGGACATGGACAAGGAGTTTGGAATCTTCCTGACTATGGTTAGTGCGGATTTCTATTTAAACAATTTGGCGTAATGCACTTGATGTGTCTTAACGAAAAGACTTTTCCAATTTGATCTCATTTTTTGTATTTTAGTACATTGAAAAATGGATTTACATCACAACTTTCACAAAAAAATTGGTCACAATGAAGCTTTGCAGAATTTTTTTTATTGATCGCTGACAAAAAAAAAATCAGCTCTAAGGCAAATCAGGGATCTTTCAGCGTTCGCTCAGTCATGTGCTGAGAAATACTGAAAGATGCTCGCCAAGCCATTGCAGAGTATTTGCAGACGAGTCGCAGCTGCCTGGCAAATATCTAGCATGTTTGATATCTGATCCAGTTGGTGACTGGGAGTCAAGAGCAATGGGGTACAATAGAAAGAACCATGGATCCAATGCGTCTCAATCCTGATCCAATAGATCATTAGCCAAAGATTTATTTGCACATGCTAGCTCTTTACAATCTTCTTTGTAAGCAGAGATATTATTGTGTCTCGGGGCTCTGGCAGCTGATGGCAAGCTGCATGACCAGGATTCGCACCAGCAATCTCCCAATCATAGTGGCAGCGCTTTAGACCACTGGACCACTCTGCGCCACAACTACACTTCATGATTTAAATCCTGATCAAACCCAACCATATTTATTCTTGTATATTTAATATTTTAGAACCCAGGATACGCTGGACGGCAGGAGCTGCCTGAGAACCTGAAGATTCAGTTCCGCACTGTGGCCATGATGGTTCCGGACCGAGCGATCATCATGAGAGTGAAACTGGCGAGCGCTGGATTCAGAGACAACCAAGTTCTCAGCCGCAAGTTTTACACGCTGTATAAACTGTGTGAGGAGCAGCTCTCCAAACAGGTAAACCAAACGCAGAAGAGGATACAAGGTTTTAGAGATTCAACGTCCAAAATCAAACAAAATAAAACATTATTTCCTCTGTTGTAAGCATGTGATTTGCATCATAGATTAAATAAATTAATAAAACGTAATTGGTCATTTTCGCCCATGGGCTTTTCTAGAGTGGTACCATTTTTTTTCCCAATCGAATTAGGTGGATAATCCTTTAAAGGTCTCAATTCCATCATTTTTGAAGCTGAAATCCTACCGTTTTTCCTCGTCCACTCCTCCACCGGACTAAAGCAGTGTTATACTGGATCACCAGAGCACTTTTTCACAAAAAAAACAGCTCACATGGCATTTATTCATTCATACTAGAGACACAACTAGACATTTTAAAATGAATGAAAAAGTACCACAGTAAAACATTTTAATTTCTGTAAATTTTATCATTTTCTGCACAGGTTCATTATGACTTTGGGCTGCGCAACATTCTCTCCGTTTTGAGGACCCTCGGAGCCGTGAAGAGATCCAACCCCTCCGAGTCCGAGAAGACTGTGGTCATGAGGGTGCTGAGGGACATGAACATCTCCAAACTGGTAATCAATCAATAAATATGACATTTATAATGATATTTACAATTTAATATGCATTTTCCATATTTCTCCTCTTATTACAGGTGGATGAGGATGAGCCTCTGTTTATGAGTCTGATTAATGATCTGTTTCCGGGGATCGTATTGGATAAAGCTGGTTATCCTGATTTAGAGGCAGCTATTGTTAAACAGGCGGAGGAGGCGGGGCTTATCGCCCACCAACCGTGGGTCCTCAAACTGGTGCAGCTCTATGAGACGCAGAGAGTGAGACATGGTGAGTTACGACTTTTATTAAAGGTCTCATTCCATTGTTTTTGTGAAAAAAAGTGCTCCGGTGATCCAGTATAACACTGTTTTAGTCCTGGAGGAGTGGGGCGGGGAGCAGCAATAGGATTTCAAGACATTTTTACACTAATAACAGTCTTTGCAATGTCATATGTTACTTTACAACATACTTTACAACCAAATTCACCGGAGATCCTATTTAAACCTATAGTTACACACACAGGTGTCCAGAAAGTAAAAATCTACTTTTTGACTTTTTTCAGTTTTTAGTTCCATTTGATTTCCTTAAAGACTCTGGCAGTTTATGTACACAGAATTTTCTATTATTTCCAGTTATTAACTAGAGATGAAGAGCTGAAATAGCAAAAATAAAGAAAAAAAATGGGGGTGTTCTAAAACTAGTGTATATATTTCAGCTGAGAACTCAAGTCTGAAGTCTTAACTTTTTGATAAATTGACTGAATTACCGTATTATTTGGACTATAAGGCACACTGGATTATAATGCGCACTGTCAATGATTGTCTATTTTCTGGTCTAGAACTAAAGGCTGGGTGCAGCAGCATTAGCAGTAGACATGCAGACTACAGTCCGATATACTGGTCTCTGAATGAAAGAGCAAAAGAGCTAGAGCTTCGGTTAGCGACTAATGCTAATGCTGCTGCACCCAGCCTTAGTGCTGGAGAAACTTCACTGAAAACTCCACTCACTCTTATAACTCCTGACTAGTAGAATTCATACATAAGATGCACTGGAATATAAGGCGTATAATTTTATAATAAATACGGTATATCAGTGAATATCTTTGCTTTTCCATTATAATACACCTTCTGAACATTCTTCGGCAGGTATGATGACTCTTGGTCCGAGTGGAACAGGGAAAACCACCTGCATTCACACTCTACTGAAAGCTATGACGGACTGCGGCACTCCTCACAAAGAGCTGAGGATGAACCCCAAGGCCATCACAGCTTCCCAGATGTTCGGCACTCTGGACGTGGCCACAAACGACTGGACCGATGGAGTGTTCTCCACACTGTGGAGAAAAACTCTGAAAGCAAAGAAAGTAGGAAAATGATAATAGATATTTTTTGTCTTCAGTCCCTAAATTAAACATGAGAGGAACTAAATTGCTTATAATGAGCTAAATCAGGGGTCGGCAATAGGCTAAAACATCTGGCCTGTGAGGTTGTTTTGAACTATAATGAACAATAGTGGGAGAAAAATGAAAGAAAAGGCTTCTCTGGTGAGCTTTTGTTTATATTCCTCCCCCCTCTCTCTTTCTTTGTCGCACTCTGCATGACTTTAGTTTCCCGTTCTCGTTTTTTTCCGACCGTTCTTGTGCTCCCTATCTCCTTATAAGGGGGTTCTTTCCTGGTCGTGTCCCAATTCACTAGCCGGGGATAGTGTATTGGAGTGCAACCCTTACGACAAGGGTTATTTATTTTTTTGCTTTTTTATTTACCCTTTCTTCTTGGGTTTACCTGCTTTGAGATCAACTATTTTGCAAATGGGTTCAACTACCCTCTGGGCTGGAGAGCTACTAGTCTGAAGCTCCAACACTTCATTTTTCAAAACCAATTTTTTTTTGTGGCCACGTAATGGCTCGGAAAATATCTAGTTCGCGGCCAAACTTAGTTGAGGACCCCTGAACTAGATTACCTGATCAGTTCTGCTACTTTTAGTCGCACAGTTGTTTCCTGCACTAATATTTGAATGGTGTTTTTAGGGTGAATACACCTGGATTGTTCTGGATGGTCCAGTAGATGCAGTCTGGATTGAGAATCTGAACTCAGTGCTGGATGATAATAAGACTCTAACGCTGGCTAACGGAGATCGTATCCCGATGGCTCCGACCTGTAAAGTGGTGTTTGAGCCTCATAATATCGATAACGCCTCTCCGGCCACCGTGTCCCGTAACGGCATGGTGTTCATGAGCTCCTCTGTGCTGAACTGGAAGCCCATCCTGCAGGCCTGGCTGAAGAAGCTTCCAGCCTCTCAGGCGGAGCTGATTCTAAACTGCTTTAACCCCGTCTACCAGGTGAGTGTTATCTTAATGTGAGTTACGATGCTCATCGCTATCTTACACCCAACCAACAGTCCAGTCTATTTTCATTTCTTCCAACTGGGCAAATGAGGTGTGTTCAGGTACATTTCTGAAGTTTTGCTAGTTTTTTATGGTAACAGAAAACAGGCGTCAACAGCCAGATGTTCATTGCTATCTTGGCAAAGCAGGTGCATCGTGCGCACCGAACATTCATATACCCTTGCTCGTTACACACCACACACGTGTACACAACACGTAACAGTGCACAAACCCAACTTTTAAATCAGCATTAAACAGAAGGAACGAGTGTGAACCAGCAGCTCAGTTTCCTGCTATAAAAGAGTTTGTTGGACACGTCCAGGTAGCTGCACCGTTAAAATAGCAATCCACCAAAGTCAGAGCTCACCTGACTCTTAAAAGGAAAGGATGAGCAAGAGAAACGCTTATTGGTTTATTTCACGTTACACCCAAAAAAACACCCATGATTATTTAAGAGAATTAGTACATGCCTTTTGCACGTTTCAAGCCGCACAAGGTGTACTTTTCCTGACGTTATGATAGCAAAGACACACTGACACACCCTAAAATCAAGCTATACATATATATATATATAAAATACGAAGCTGAAACAGAGCTAGATCCTTGTAAATGTGTAAATCACTCAAATTACTCAATACTCAATGTTGTGTCTGTTTCCACAGGATCTGATAAACTTCATTTTTACTGCAGTTTCCCCCAAAATGCAGCTGCTGGAGTGCATGTACATCAAACAAACCATCGACCTTTTACAGGCAGGTCTAACAGCACAGCACAGCACAGCACCACTCCACATGTTCAGAGAGACTAAAACTAACAGAAAAAAACAACTTAAAGATCAATTCAAATGAGTAAAAAGGAATTTAGAGATGAATAACAGGTAGAATACCAAGAAAAACTATTAACTATTAAACAAAAACTCTAAAACTCTAAAGTAAAATAATCAAGTAAATGATTAAACAAGAGAAAACTGTTTTAAATAAAGTCCCAATTCATTATTTTTTATTTGCAACATTCTTAAGCATTAAAATTCAGTAATGTTTAAATTTAAGTAATGCTTAATAATGTCTTATCTAGAGTCAGTTATTAATAACTAGTTGAAATATTACTTAACCATTTAACAGTGTTTATTACAGATCTGAGTACTGTTTATTGTGACTGTTAATTAGAGTAAAGTGTTACCTGTTAATTATTGCAACAAAATCAATGTTTGTATTTTGTAATGTATAACATTTTCATACATAAATGTAACAAAAATTAAAGTGCATAATATTTAGTGCATGCATATAAATGGCATAAAACATATACATAAAAATACAATTGAAGCTTCACACTTTACAGAAAGCTAATACAAAATAGACAATTTCAAGTCATATTAAAAATGATAACTATATCATTTAAAATTTATAGTATGATATGATAATCCTAGTTCTTATATAATGCTTTGTATATACAGGACTAATAGAAGGTCTGAAAAATATTAGTTTTTAATACATTTTATTCCCGACTAAAATACATATAGTATACTGTGTATATATTTAGTAATATGTTAAAACATATAGTAAAATCTTGATTTTCTGCTTTACAGGGTCTGTTATCTGCAGGGGAGGAAAAGAGTCTGACGGAGAAGGTCATTGGTCGGTTGTTTGTGTTTGCTGTGATGTGGTCTGTTGGTGCTCTGCTGGAACTGGAGGATCGATCCAGGATGGAGATGTTCCTCAGAAATCACCCGGCCGCTCTGGACCTGCCCAACACTCAGCAAGACCAGACCATTTTTGAGTTTGTGGTCAACGAGGCTGGAGAATGGGACCCGTGGTCTGTGAAGGTAAAAGGATTTTATGTGCAGCTGTGCTGCTTGATTTAGGGCTGTGTATTAGTGTGTGTTTGCTATCGTAGCGGCGGGAAAAGTACATCTTGCATGGCTCAAAGCGTTTAAAAGGCATGTATTAATTCTCTTGTGGTTAATTTTGGGCGTAACATGAAATAAACCAATCAGCGTGTCTCTTGCCATCCCCTTTAATTAAGAGCCAGGTAAGCTCTGACTTTGGCACATTCGTGTCTTAACAGCTCAGTGCTTCTCCACTTCTCAGCAGACTAGCGGGGGTATACATCTGTCTGTCTGTTGTTGTGTGTCTAGGTTGTATTCAGTCAGTGGCGCACTTGCCTGTGTTTTCCGTTGCTAAGATAGCAGTACTCCAGAAATTTAGCTAAACACAGCTAATTCCGAGATCACCACGCCCATCAATGTAGATGCAGGGTGGATTTTTACTTTCTGGACCTGGTCTACTCACCTCTGTGTGTAAGTAACTATAGGTTTAAATAGGATCTCCGGTGGATTTGGTGTTTTACAGCAGAGACTCTAAGACTAGCTCAGTATAGGCTGAACTGCACTTAGCAGGTTGAGCATTATTACACATGTTATAAAGTAACATATGACATTGTAAAGTTACACTGTTATTAGTGTAAAAATATCTTTATTTTAAAACGTTTCTAACTGTTGTCCGTCTCGCTGCCTCCTGGTGTCGCATTGCTGTTAGCCAATCAGATGCGATCAGATGTTTTCTATTGTTTCTCCCCCAACTCACTCCTCCACAGGACTAAAGCAGTGTTATACCGGATCACCGGAGCATTATGAATTATTAATTATTTAAAATATTAATTGTTGTACTGTTATCTATGTTACATCAGGATTTTAAATGCTAAACTTTTGATTAATGTCATTCTAGGTCCCAGAGTATCACTATCCTAAAGACTCAGTTCCTGATTACTCCTCTATTCTGGTACCGAACGTGGATAACACCCGCACAGACTTCCTGCTGCAAACCATCATGAAGCAGGGAAAAGCAGTGCTGCTGATTGGTGAACAGGGAACCGGCAAGACTGTTATGATCAAGGTATGTATTTGTAATAAACTGTTAATAACTGTAAATAGTGTAATTTTTACCTGGAATACTCAATCACCTGCCTCAGAAGCCTGGAAATTACCAATTTACCAAAGCACATACACTACTGCTAGCGAGCGGTGCTGCAGCATGGAAGCTAGTAAGCAGAGATGCTTCAGTTACACTTTAGCTGATACACAGCTTAAAAAGCCTCAGCATGTCTCAAAAAAGCTCAGTGACCAAAGAAGGAATATAACAAGAGTAAATATTGGCAGTGAGTTCGAACGGTGGAGAAAACTTAGAGCTTAAAAAGACGACGAGACCGACCCAGAGCTGCTACTTTTCTCCTCAACAGGGAAGCTAATTGGCTATAGCTAATTTAGTCATTAAGTTAGTGGTGAGGATTGAAATTTGATTGCTTTAGCTATTTCACATGCTCGCTCTCATTTCCTACAGAATGTACCTTTAAAGACCCAATGACAACCATGAGACCCTGAAAACCGTATTTATTCCTTTAAATTCTTTCGACTGGACTATTGTAACGTCCTGTTCACCTGTTTTAAAATTTTAGTGTTGCATTATGAGGCTCCAGCATACAATTATGAGCTGTGCCATGAGTATATAAAATAAGCTAAAATGTAAAATGTCTATTTCCTGGTTCTCTGTAGGGCTACACCACCAAGTATGACCCAGAAACACACCTGAGCAAGAGCCTGAACTTCTCCTCCGCTACGCTCCCCAGCATGTTCCAGCAGACCATCGAAAGCTACATAGATAAACGCATGGGCAGCACGTACGGACCCCCAGCAGGGAAAAAGATGACCGTCTTCATCGATGATATCAACATGCCTGTAATCAACGAGTGGGGAGACCAGGTGAGAGTGATTATTTTTATAGAAATTTCTTCTATAAACTATAAACAACATTTCTCCCAAATTCCAAATAAAAATATTCTCATTTAGAGCATTTATTTACAGAAAATGAGAAATGACTGAAATAACAAAAAAAAAAAAGATGCAGAACTTTCAGACCTCAAATAATGCAAAGAAAACAAAAAGTTCATATTCATAAAGTTTTAAGAGTTCAGAAATAATCAATATTTGGTGGAATAATCCTGGTTGGTTTTTAATCACAGTTTTTTTTTTCATGCATCTTAGCATCATGTTCTCCTCCACCAGTCTTACACACTGCTTTTGGATAACTTTATGCTGCTTTACTCCTGGTGCAAAAATCAATTCAAGCAGTTCAGTTTGGTGGTTTGATGGTTTGTGATCATCCATCTTCCTCTTGATTATATTCCAGAGGTTTTTAATTTGGTAAAACACTTAAAATTTCTAAACCATTTTTAACGAATTCTCGTTTCTTCTTCTCCAGATTACGAATGAAATCGTTCGTCAGCTGATGGAGCAGGGGGGATTTTACAGTCTGGAGCGTCCGGGAGAGTTCGTCAGTGTGGTGGATCTACAGCTGGTAGCAGCGATGATTCACCCGGGAGGCGGCCGAAACGACATCCCTCAGCGCCTCAAACGCCAGTTCTGTGTGTTTAACTGCACTCTGCCCTCCAACTCCTCTATAGATAAGATCTTCCACACGCTGGCGTCGGGATATTTCTGCTCAGAGAGAGGATTCACTGAGAGCGTGAGCTCCCTCGCTAAAGCCCTCGTTCCCACCATCAGGAGAGTGTGGCAGACTGTTAAAGCCAAGGTACAACCCAGACACGGCTCAAGAGTTCGAGAGATAGCAGCCCTGTTATATGTTTAAATATAATAATAGTGTGCTTAAACTATATGCGTAATAATTAAAGTATACGTTTTCTCCTTGTACTCCAGTATTTCAGTATACTTAAAAATACGTTTACTTTATTTGCTAATGTGCTAATTTTATACTAATGATGTACTTATTAAATATATATATATACTATAATTATACTAAATGTTTCTATAGAAGCCTATAATTCTGCAGTAAAACTGTATTTCACTGACATTTGCTAGCAAAATATTAATTTTGTGTTGATCAACCTTTTTTTATGTATTAAAACTTTACTTCAAAAGTTTATTTTAGTTACTTTAATGTAGGTAAAATAACTTTAACAGTTGATAAGATATCTTGCTTTAGTTTTAAATGTTTTCTATGCTTAAAATGAAAAGAAAAAGGTTATTATCCCCAATAAACTTTTCTATTGTGGTTAGCTCAATTATATTTAAAATGTATATATTTTTACTAATTTTTGCACAATGTTCCCAGTATTAGTATTCTTAGTAGTCCAGAATTTTTATAGAATTTTATAGAATTTTTTTAAAAGCTTCTGAAACTGTCCAGAACTGTCCAGAGTTTTTAAAAAGCATCTGAAACAGGCCTAAATTTTTCTAGAGATTTTTTAGAGAATTTTATAGAATTAAAAAAAAAAGGTTCTAGAACTGTACAGAATTTTATAGAGTTTTTAAAAAGCATCTGGAATAGGCCTAGATTTTTATAGAATTTTTAAAAAGCTTCTGGAACTGTACAGAATTGTATAGAATTAACAGAAAACAGAAGTAAGAATTTTGAACAGGACATAATGAACTCTGAACCCCGTTACCGAGGACAGGAACTCGAGAGCAGGAAGAGGAATATATTTGGGGACTGGTTGGTGAAATTTAGGTTGTAGTTACTGCATATTTTACTATATATATATATATTTGTATATATATATGTGTTATTATTGATCTTTTTTAGATGCTGCCGTCTCCTGCGAAGTTCCACTATATCTTTAATTTGCGGGATTTGAGTAGGATATGGCAGGGGATGCTCACTGTAGGAGCCGAGGTGTGCAGAGATCCAGAGGTCCTGGTCTCGCTCTTCAGACATGAATGTACTCGAGTCATCGCTGATCGCTTTATTGATCAGAACGACAGAAACGTATTCGATGGAATTCTGGAAAAGGTGGGTATATTTCAATCAGCAAAACTGAGTAACTCTAGTTTGATCTAGAAAGGATGCTTACAATTACATTTACCTGAGAAAAGCGAAGCAGCCAATCGCGCACAGAGTACTCTCAACCAGAAACCACCGTCCACCTAGAGGGCAATTTAGAGTATCCAATTTACCTGATCTCCTCTGGAATATAATCAAGAGGAAGATGGATGATCACAAGCCATCAAACCACCAAACTGAACTGCTTGAATTTTTGCACCAGGAGTAAAGCAGCATAAAGTTATCCAAAAGCAGTGTGTAAGACTGGTGGAGGAGAACATGATGCCAAGATGCATGAAAACAAACTGTGATTAAAAAACAGAACCAGGGTTATTCCATCAAATATTGTTATATTTTTGAACTCTTAAAACTTATATATGAATATGAACTTGTTGTTTTCTTTGCATTATTTGAGGTCTGAAAGCTCTGCATCTTTTTTGTTATTTCAGTCATTTCTCTCATTTTCTGTAAATAAATGCTCTAAATGAGAATATTTTTATTTGGGATTTGGGAGAAATGTTGTCTGTAGTTTATAGAATAAAACAACAATGTTCATTTTACTCAAACATAAACCTATAAATAGCAAAAATTGAGAAACTAATTCTGTGTAGTCTGAATAACAGTAAAGTTTGCTGCTTTTTCACTCTTTTTCAGATCTCCACAGAGGAGCATGGCTCTGATCTGGTGAAAGGAGTTGCGTGGGAGGAGTATTTTGTGGATTTTCTGAGAGATGCTCCTGAGATAACGGGAGATGAACCTGAAGACACCGAAGTTGTGATTCCGAAGATCTACGAGCCGATTCCCTCGTTCTCAGCGCTGTCAGAGCGCCTAACCCTGTTTCTGCAGCAGTATAACGAGTCTGTGAGGGGCAGCGCCATGGACCTGGTCTTTTTTAAGGTCAGTTAGAACAAAGAGTTCCTACATTCTACACAATCATCTCACCCCATCTATCTGATATTCCTTATGTCTGTCACTTACCGTATTTTTCGCACTATAAGGCGCATCTATAATCCTTTGATTTTCCCAAAAATCGACAGTATGAATGTCATATGTATGAATTCTACCGGTCAGGTTGTCAGGAGCAGTAAAGCCACTTTGAATTACAGAGTATAAGGAAGTTAGCACTGCTATCCGCGGCTGGGTACTGCTAACCATAGCTAGGTAGCACTGCTAACCGTGGCTGGCTAGCTCTGCTAACCAGAGCAGGAAATCTCTGCTAACCAGGGCTGACTAGCACTGCTAACCGCAGGCATCCTTACTTAGTGTTGCTTAATGTGCCTTATAATCTGAAAAATACGGTAAATAAATACATTTTTCTCTGCCTGAACAGGACGCAATGATCCACCTGGTGAAGATTTCCCGGATCATCCGCACGCCGCAGGGTAACGCTCTGCTGGTGGGAGTGGGAGGATCTGGAAAGCAAAGTCTCACACGGTTAGCGTCGTTCATCGCTGGTTATCAGAGCTTCCAGATCGTTCTGACACGGTGAGAAATCTTCAGTAGCTGTTAAATAAATTCATTTAAACAGATTTTATGTTTTGTCTGTGTTCAGTGTAGTTCTGAACCATGTATTTACTTATGTTTATATCGTCACTGTCCAACTTTACAGGAAAGAGAAAAAAAACCTTTAAACTTTCAGTGGAGATCAATGTAAATAGAGTTTTGAAGAGTTTCTATTGGTCCGTGTGGTAAACTAAAAATGGACAAAAATGGAGATACTTGTTTTTCATTGGACAGCGACGGTATACACTGGTAGACAATAAAAAAAAACACACCATGTATAAAATTTAATGAAACTTTATTATATATGCAAATGTAATGTAATTGAAATATTACAAACAAAAATCCAATGAAGTTGGCATGTTGTGTAAAACAAACTCACTACAAACAGACATTGGGCCCTATTTTAGTGATCTATAGCACATCGTTCAATTACGGATTCCAAAGCTTGATTTAGGGCTTGTCGGTGTGTGTTTGGTGTCGTTGGGGCTCAAAGAAATACGCTTTTCGCTGCTCAAAATGCGCAAAAGTCATGTTCTAATTCTTGTAACTATTCATGGGTGTGTTTTACTTGCTTTTTTCCTTTAAGAGCCAGGTGAGCTCTGACTTTGGCACATTTGGGAACAGGGAACAGTAGTGTTATTTTATTCTTTATTCTGTTTATTGTTGAGTTTGTGTATGTGTGTCGCTCGGAGGAAAGCGCAGCGACTCGGTTCTGATACATCAGCTCACAGACGCAGCCTCGTGTAGATCCACATCACCCTAGGAGTGATGAGGGGAAAGAGAGAGCGCCATCTACTGTACTGTACCCACCCAGAGAGAGAGCAAGACCAATTGTGCTCTCTCGGGGCTCCGGCAGCTGATGGCAATTTTTGACTTTCATGCAAAATGTATTTTAGTATCACTTGTGTAACAAATAATAAACATGTTAAACATGTGAAAAATCCTCATCATGTCTTACAGTACCTACAACGCCACTAATCTGATGGAAGATTTAAAGACGCTGTACCGCATCGCAGGGCTGCAGGGAAAGGGCGTGACCTTCATCTTCGCAGACAACGACATTAAAGACGAGTCGTTTCTGGAGTACATGACCAACGTGGTGGCGTCCGGCGAGGTCTCCAACCTCTTCACCCGAGACGAGATCTCAGAAATCACCCAGGATCTGATTCCCACCATGAAGCAGCAGCATCCTCGCCTCCCGCCCACCATCGACAACCTGTACAGCTACTTCCTGTCCAGAGTGCGCAGTAACCTGCACGTGGTGCTGTGTTTCTCCCCGGTGGGAGAGAAGCTGGGCTCTCGCGCCGTGAAGTTCCCGGGCCTGATCTCCGGCTGCACCGTGGACTGGTTCCAGCGATGGCCGAAGGACGCCCTGGTCGCCGTGGCTCAGCACTTCCTGTCCGGCTATTCCCTGCAGTGCTCCGAGGAGGTGAAGCAGAGCGTGATCGGGACCATGGGGACGTTTCAGGATCTGGTGGCTCAGACCTGCACTGAGTACTTCCAGAGATTCAGACGACAGACTTACGTCACGCCCAAATCATACTTATCTTTCATTAAAGGATATCAGACCATTTATTCAGAGAAGATCGGCAACGTGAGAACGCTGGCAGAGCGCATGAACACAGGTAAGAATAAGCCAAAAAGCTATGTTTTAAAAAAAATTATTAAAAATATCGTCACTGATTTCCCAGTTAGACTCACTTCCGATACACAAGGTCCTGATTTGATTCAAAATCGATTCATTTAAGGAAATTTCAGTTACAATACAAATTGTAGTTTAAATATGAAATATATGTAATTATACAAGGAGCACTCAAACTTCCATTAATAAAATATTAGTGTTTATATGATATAGACTTATAGAAACACAACAGTTAAATTAGTTTTTTTTATATCTTTTAATGGAGCTTTAGTTCATTGGGACACCGTGCTTCACATCTCTATACAGGTTTGGAATGACTACTTTACTCTTTAAATGTTTACGCGGGTAAAACGTTATAACGTTATAATGAGCCATCGTTTTCAACAGCGCTGTGTGGACATATATACTGACATTTTAGGTAAAAATACATAAATAAATAACATGTTTCATAAATTTCTTATTTAGTTGCAAAGTTCAGATGTGATAATATAATTTCAAAAATTTTAAAAGAGAAACTTTATTAAATTCAGGTAAAAGTAAAAAGTAAAAATATGAACTTGTTGTTTTCTTTGCATTATTTGAGGTCTGAAAGTTCTGCATCTTTTTTGTTGTTTCAGTCATTTCTCATTTTCTGTAAATAAATGCTCTAAATGAGAATATTTTTATTTGTAATTTGGGAGAAATGTTGTCTGTAGTTTATAGAATAAAACAACAATGTTCATTTTACTCAAACATAAACCTATAAATAGCAAAATCAGAGAAACTGATTCAGAAAGTGCTCTCCTATTTTTTTCCAGAGCTGTATATAGCTCATATATCTACTGGCATCAGCTATATATTAAATGCACGCTTCAAATTATGCGTTGCACAACTTTTAATAAGTGCGTTTATATGTCATCCACAGGTCTTGACAGACTGAAGGAAGCAGAGCAGGCAGTGAATGAACTCTCTAAAGCTCTGGCAGTGAAGGAGAAGGAGCTGGAAGTGGCGTCTAAAAAAGCAGACGCAGTTCTTCAGGAGGTCGCGGTTAAAGCTCAGGCGGCTGAGAAGGTGAAGACACAAGTACAGAAAGTGAAAGATAAAGCCCAGGCCATCGTGGACGAGATCGAGGGGGACAAGAAAATAGCCGAGTCCAAACTGGAGGCGGCGAAACCGGCGCTAGCTGCTGCAGAGGCGGCGCTGCAGGTGAGTGGATCGATTTATTTAACCCAGATGAGCTCATGGTGAACTAATATGTGTGACATATATTGAATTTTGTATTAAAGTGGCAGTCTGTACTATTATTTAGTTTCTAAACTGAAAGCAGAAGCATTTCTAAGTGGAGAAGAATATGGATAAATTATAGTGATTAATGGTACCAGTGTTCTAAAACTCCCGTCCCTGCTAAGCCTGAAAATATATTAATTCTAAAAACTGGGGTTTCAAGACACTTTTTGCAGGAGTTTTTATAATTCTGGCCACGTCACGCGCCTTAGCGCACTTACGTCACAAGTAAAGCTTCTAAAAGAGGATCCGGCTTAGTTTTACTGAACGCGAGCGGCTGGTGGAGCATTGGGGACTTCAGAAGAGGAAACTCAGAGCTCAGTAAAGCCTTCTACAATATCTAATTCTTCCATATAGCAATGATTTAATGTAAAATAGCAATGCTTTTATTTTTCTATAATAGATTCATTCCCACAATGCAGAGTTTTGTACCTCAATATGTTGTATACATTTGCATACAAGATCATATAACTCAAGAGCTTTGCTAATTTGCTAAAAGTCACTTCATGCCATTGGATTCAAACTTTAAGAGCTTTTAGAACCAACATTCAGACCCTCCAGATTTTTTTAAAATCCAGATAATCCTTAAAACAAATATACAAAAGAGGATAAAATAATAAGCTTATATTATTTATTATATAATAAGCATTGTCCTAATTTTCTGAGATCACAGCTTCCTCACTATATCTTGAGATAGCATGAGAAGGCGTGGTTTTCTCTCGGGCTCCGGCAGCCGATGGCAAGCTGCATGACCGGGATTCGAACATTCAGCGATCTCCTAATCATAGATCATAGTGGCATTGCTTTAGAAGGCTGGACCACTCAAAGACCCTCATGAGCCAGTTTTTTTTTTAATAATATCTAAATTGAAATGTAAAGTCAATTAAATGTATTTCTCTAATAACGTGTAAATCCTCTGTTTTTAGACCATAAAGCCGGCAGATATCGCCACAGTGCGAAAGCTGGGAAAACCTCCACATCTGATCATGAGGATCATGGACGCTGTGCTGCTGCTGTTCCAGCGCCGGGTCGATTCCGTCACCATGGACCCTGAGAGACCCTGCCTGAGACCATCATGGGCCGAAGCCCTCAAACTCATGAACAACTCAGGCTTCCTCAGCATGCTGCTCAACTTCAACAAGGTCAGTCTGGGTCAGTCACAGAGAAATCATTCACACAGGGTTCAGGTGCACTGCAGAAGTTAAACAAAACATAAAAAATACATTAAACAATGTGGGAAACCTTATAAAAATACTCTTAACAGGTGTTGTGTGGGTGTAATCTAAAATAATCTTAAAGTAAGCTTAGTCTCAATAACATAAGTATTGACTAAAATGTGTAAAATTATCTTCCAATGCCTCCCAAAATCGTCTTAAACTTCAGCAAAGTTCAACATTTTAATTTCTGAAACTCTGAGAAAGCAGTACAGCTTCATAATATGATTATAACGTAATACAGAATAAGTTTTGTGAGATTAAAACATCTTAAATATGAATATACAGTGGCTTTCAATAGTATATAGAGTATATACTTAAACCCCTTTTCACATGTCCTCACTTTACAACCACAAACTTGGTTCAAATGTATTTTACTGAGATTTTAAGTGACAGACCAACATGGTCACTCTGGAGGAGCTGCAGAGATCCACAGCTCAGGTGGGAGAATCTGTCCTGACTTACCTGTAAATCCCATTGATCTTCTGTTTCATCTGTTTTCTCCTGTAACTAATCTAGGATACGATTAATGAGGAGATGGTGGAGCTCCTTTTGCCGTATCTCAGTATGGAGGATTATAATCTGGAGGCGGCGAAGAGAATCTGTGGCAATGTGGCCGGGCTCTGCTCCTGGACCGAGGCTATGGCTGACTTCTTTGGCATCAATAAGGAAGTTCTGCCTCTGAAGGTGAGAGTCTTTCACTGGTGTAAGTTTAATTTTTAACTAGTTTAATTGGTTTTATTAGTTGCGTGGAATTGAACATTGCTATCTCGTCCCTCAGGCTAACCTGAAGCTGCAGGAGGCTCGATTAGCGGTGGCTCAGGACGAGCTGGCTAAAGCTCAGGAGCAGCTGGACGCCAAACAGAAAGAACTGGATGAAGCTCAGGTTTGTTCAAGGTTTTCCATATTATATAAGGCATTTAAATAGATTAAGAGAAGTTAATATATCAGACACACTAAAACAGGAGATTTTTATTTTAATTATCAATGTATATATACCTGCCAATCAAGTATAACATTGTTTCTGCACCTATTATCCATTTTTTCACCTCCACTGATCATATAGGAGCACTTAGTAGTTGTATGATAATTTCAGACTGTAGTTCTGTATCTGTTTTTCTGTATATTTTATAATTTTTCTCCTTAATCTCACCCTGTTCTTCAATACTCAGAACTCACAGGAGAGAAAACCACCACAGAACAGCTATTATTATTATTATTAATATTTGGGTAAAAGGTGTGTTGGTGTGTCTTTGCTATCATAACGACTGGAAAAGTACAGCTTACGCAGCTTGAAATGTGCAAAAGGAATGTACTAATTCTCTTAATTAATCATGGTGTGGTTACTTTTAGATGTAACGTGAAATAAACCAATCAGAGTGTCTCTTTAAAAGCTCATCGTTCCCTTTAAGAGTCAGGTGAGATCTGACTTTAGTGGATTGCTATTGTAACGGTGCAGCTACCTGGACGTGTCCAACAAACTCTTCTCAGCAGAGGAAACTGAGCTGCTGGTTCACATCTCATATGGACATCTGACTGTTGACTGTTGTCAGGGTTTAAATCGGTCAGTGGTGCACCTGTGTTTTCCGCCACCAAGATAGCGATACTCCAGACATTTACCTGAACACACCTCACTTCCAATCAGTGTAGATTTATTCCTAAACTCTGTTGCTATTTTACAGATGCTAGTTTTTAAGGGTTGCAAGGTTTCCTCTACCACTAAATGTGTGTTGAGAAAGTGTTTTATATACTTGTATAAACAGGTGTGTTTGTGATGTGCTGTGCTCTACAGGAGCTTTATGATGGAGCAGTGAGTGAGAAGCAGTCTCTGTTGGAGGACGCTGAAGCATGCCGCAGAAAAATGTCCAACGCCATGGCTCTCATCGACGGACTCGGGGGAGAGAAGGTGGGCGTGACCGTGACCATTTACAGCAGGGAATAGTGGAGGTGGATTTACAGTACGGAAAATAGAGCTTTGAGATGGGTTGAGTGGGAAATGTTTGAGCTCAGTTAAATGGAAAAGTTTTGCAATGGGTTAAATTTAAATTTTTTGAGATGGGTTAAATAGGATTTTTTTTAGATAGGTTAAATTGAAACAATTTGAGATGAGTTAAATAAGAATTTTTTGAGATGAGTTATTTAGGAAATTCTTTTAATGGGTTAAATGGAAAAGTTTTGGGATAGGTTAAATAGAAGTTTTTGAAATGGGTTAAATTGGAATTATTTTCAATGGGTTAAGTGGAAAAGTTTTGCAAGGGGTTAAATTGGAAAATGTTGAGATGAGTTAAATAGGAAATTCTTTTAATGGGTTAAATGGAAAAGTTTTGAGATGAGTTATCTCTTATGCAATGAATTGCGAAAGTTTAGGAACCCCTGGATTAGACTACGTGAGATCAGAAACCATTGATTACTCACAATTAGATTTTTTTTGTATTAAACGTTTTGTGATTGTATGATTATAAAATGATTTTATACTATAGATTCGCTGGACAGAGAGCAGCACTGAGTTCCAGAGACAGATCAAGCATCTTCCAGGAGACGTGTTACTGGCTACAGGCTTCCTGTCCTACGCCGGTCCTTTTAACCAGGAGTACCGTAACCTTCTACTGCAGCAGTGGAAGAAAGAAATGAGCGGTAATCATATTCCGTACAGCCAGGTACTTTTAAAGCTATTGTTCTGAATTCATTCATCATGTGAGGAAAGAACACGATGCAGTGATGTTTTATAATAAAATTCTCTGCTTTTTCAGAGTTTTAATCTCATCACTATGCTGGTGGATAACGCGACTCTGGGTGAGTGGAACCTTCAGGGTCTTCCTAATGATGATCTGTCCATTCAGAACGGGATCATCGTCACGTCAGCGTCTCGCTACCCGCTTCTCATCGACCCGCAGGGCCAGGGAAAGACCTGGATAAAGAACCGCGAGGCTAATCATGACCTGCAGGTACATCTGTGACTTATTTTTTTATTTGTCTCCTAAAAAAGTCTTTATTTTAAAAAAATAGTTGACTGCATGTTCAAATCATTTATATTTATGACTAAAAAACTCACTCCAGTTACTGGAGCTCAGTCCTGTTACTGGCACTCATTCCTGTTACTGGCACTCAGTCCTGTTACTGGAGCTCAGTCCTGTTACTGGCACTCATTCCTGTTACTGGCACTCATTCCTGTTACTGGCACTCAGTCCTGTTACTAGCACTCAGTCCTGTTACTAGCACTCAGTCCTGTCACAGGCACTCATTCCTGTTACTGGAATTCAGTCCTGTAACTGTAACTCATTCCTGTTACTAGAACTCAGTCCTGTTACAGGCACTCATTTCTGTTACTGGAACTCATTCCTGTTACTGGAATTCAGTCCTGTTACTGGAACTCATTCCTGTTACTGGAATTCAGTCCTGTTACTGGAACTCATTCCTGTTACTGGAACTCATTCCTGTTACTGGAATTCAGTCCTGTTACTGGAACTCATTCCTGTTACTGGAACTCAGTTCTGTTACTGGAACTCATTCCTGTTACTGGAACTCAGTTCTGTTACTGGAACTCATTCCTGTTACTGGAACTCATTCCTGTTACTGGAATTCAGTCCTGTTACTGGAACTCATTCCTGTTACTGGAACTCAGTTCTGTTACTGGAACTCATTCCTGTTACTGGAACTCAGTTCTGTTACTGGAACTCATTCCTGTTACTGGAACTCATTCCTGTTACTGGAACTCATTCCTGTTACTGGAATTCAGTCCTGTTACTGGAACTCATTCCTGTTACTGGAATTCAGTCCTGTTACTGGAACTCATTCCTGTTACTGGAACTCATTCCTGTTACTGGAACTCATTCCTGTTACTGGAATTCAGTCCTGTTACTGGAACTCATTCCTGTTACTGGAACTCATTCCTGTTACTGGAACTCATTCCTGTTACTGGAACTCAGTTCTGTTACTGGCACTCATTCCTGTTACTGGCACTTATTTATTACTGTTACTTTTTATGTTTTGAGTAATATGACTGAAAGGAACAGGAATTAATTTTTAGAACAAAATTAGCAAAAACATGAAAAAGGGCTAAATTGTGGCTACGCTAATAGCATGAGGGTAAGTAACAAAAGCTATTTTTCAGTGTTTTAAGTAGTTTTTATTAATGTTTTTTAATGACATATTTTACTTTTGTAATCAGATCAATATACAATATTGAACTTAATAATAAAATGTATTTTGTATGTAAAAGGTATTTTGTGTGCGCCAAGTATGTCACATGAGCTGCTAACGTGTTTATAACCAAGCTGAAAAGCTGCGTGATAAAACGTATAACAGTGGATCCATTAAAATATTTTGTAAAAGTTAACTTTGTAAATTTCACATAAATAATATTTGCCTTTGTTTTAACAGGTTACTTCCTTAAACCACAAGTATTTCCGAGCTCATATCGAGGACTGCTTATCTCTGGGGAAGCCGCTCCTGATTGAAGATGTCGGGGAAGAGCTGGATCCTGTTCTGGATAATATTTTAGAGAAGAACTTCATCAGATCTGGATCCACATATAAAGTAAAACAACTGTTTATTTCATAGATTTCATAGATTTATTAAATTCCTTAAAATCACTCTTAAAGATACAGAATGTCAAAATAAAAGCACTCTACTAGGATTCTCAACTAGGATCTCCGTTACACATGCATTACACAATACTTTTTATTATTGTGTCTATTTTTTTAAAATAATTTATTGTTTCTGGTAACCTATTGTTTTATTTATAAATAATATTGCAGTCTGACACTTCTTTCTGGGTGCAAGTAATGTTTTTTAAAGATGAGTGTGTATTTACATAATAATATTTTTTTGTGATATTTTTTTTTTTTAACAAATGTATAGAATTTACAATTCGGCACAAAAAAAGAATTTTTTAACAAAAAAAAAAACACTTTAAATAAAAAAATAATCAGGTCAACTCTAGAAACCCATTGGAATTAATGTGTTAAAAACTTCAGCAATGTTAACTATTTAATATACACACTGGAAAAAAACAATCAAATATTTTGTCATATTTTTTGTTTGTTTCTTTGTTTGGGGCAGTAATAAAATAATTTTTTTTAAAGAACCCAGTTTTGTATCAAATGGAAATTGAAAGTAATACTAATGAACGGTATGTACCAGAAAGTTAAATAAAAAAATATTCCATTTATTAAAGAATTTTAAACAGTGCTAAAAATTATAGTAAGAATAGGTTTACTTAAAAAAAATCCACTAAAATCAATCCACATATATGAAGTGATAAGTGATTTACAGGTGAGAACTAAAAAGTCATACTACTGAAAGAAATGATGATTAATCATGTTGATTAGGTTGAAAAAATATAAGTTTAATAAAATATAGAGACTCAAATGTGTTTAATCAAACAGTGGAGCGAAGTTTAAAGGGTTAATATACGTTTCAGGGGGAAAAATGATGAATTAACAGCTGACAGATAATAATCTTAATATTTAGAATATATTATAAAATAACAGATAATTTCCTTATTGTTCTAGAATTATGAGGATGTCTTTGTTGATGTATTTTAATGCAGGATAATATTTTTTATTTATTGTAGGTTAAAGTGGGGGATAAGGAGGTGGATGTAATGAAGGAATTCACTCTCTACATAACCACTAAAATGGCCAACCCAGCCTACAGTCCTGAGGTCAGTGCAAAAACGGCCATCGTGGATTTTACCGTCACAGTTAAAGGTCTGGAGGATCAGCTGCTCGGCCGCGTCATCCTCACAGAGAAACAGGTGGGAACAAATTATTAATATTACTTTTAATTTTATGAATCACTCATTTCATTGTTTTTTATTCATTTTAAAATGTCTAGTTTTGCTCTCGAGTATGACCAGTATAGTGATCCAGTATAACACTGCTTTAGTCCGGTGGAGGAGTGAGGGGGATTTCCACTCTTGCTCATGAATATTTATACATGCAATCATCTGATCGCATCTGATTGGCTAACAGCACTGTGACGTAACGTTTTAAAATAAAGACATTTTAACACTAATAACAGTCTTTACAATGTCATATGTTACTTTATAACATGTGTAATAATGCCCTGCTAAGCGCAGTTCAGCCTATACTGACCTAGTCTTAGAGTCTCTGTAAAACACCAAATCCACCGGAGATCCTATTTAAACCTGTAGTTACACACAGAGGTGGGTATTCCAGATCCAGAAAGTACAAATCTTTTTACTTTAACTAGTGTAAATACAGCTGTTCTAAACATCTAAACACCTCCCTATCTCACTTCTACTTTGCTGGTGGTGTTTTTCCTTCATAGACTAATTCTAACCATTTGTTTCTTCGCTCTGAATTACTGGGTAAAGCATATAAACACTGATGTGTTATTCGCACAAATAACACAGGAGCTCCACAGACTGATTAAAACCCTGACAACTGTCAATCTTCAGAGTCTTTTCCTATAGGTGACACACTGCAGAGCACAAACAGCTGTATTTTGTTCAGGATACATATGTTTAGAAATGTATACATCTATAAGACGAGATCCAGATGAAATAAAGCGTGTTGTTCCTCCTGTAAGGAACTGGAGTCGGAGAGAGTGAAGATGTTAGCGGAGGTCACGTCCAACAAGCGTAAGATGCAGGAGCTGGAGGATAACCTGCTCTACAGACTCACCAGCACTCAGGGATCACTGGTGGAGGATGAGAGTCTGATCGAGGTGCTCAGAGTCACTAAAAGCACAGCAGAAGAGGTGAGTCTGAGTCCTCCATGTCCACATTTTACCTATTAAAAAAAATAAAAAAACTGCTTAAGAACATAACAGGTGGGCATGTTGATAGTCATAATAATATGTTTCAAGCCAGAGCTAATGAAGAGTATACTTTGCTTATGTAAAAATGATCTAATTATGATTAATTTCAATACCTCACCTTGATTAAATAAGAATTACACTGATAGAAAAGCTCTGTTATCTAAAAAACAAAATCTAGACACATGCTAACAATATAATATTCAATAGTGAAAATATGAATATGTGAGATTACAAATATGATTAGTAAATTAAAATGTAAAGAACAAAATTGATCGTTTAAAAGAACTAAATAAAACTTATTTTAAAGTTCAGTGTGTTTTATGGTATATTTTTATTTTGCCTGAATTTTAACTGAAATTTCCCTTTTTACAGATTGTTTCTGCAGTATGAAGCATTTTTGTAATGAAAAGAGGAGGAAATTATGAAAATATATATAATAAGAAAGACATTAACTGTACTTTAATGGAAGAATTTAGTTAAGGACTGAAGAAATGTTCTGTTGATGTTATGGAAAATGTACTGTATAATCCAGTTTTTGGCATATACAAAAATATGAAATATACATTTTTATCTTGATATATATATATATATATATATATATATATATATATATATATATATATATATATATCTGTATAAATGTATAATAAAAATACTTTTTGTAGTGATAAGGGGATTTATTTTATTGTTTATCTTGAATTACATTTCAAAAATATGAAATATATTACGAAAATATGAAATATACTTTTTTATCTTGATGTTATAGATAGATATTTGTATAAACGTATAACAAAAATACTTTTTGTAGTGAAAAAAGGGATTTATTTTAGTGTTTAACTTGAATGACATTTTAAAAAATATGAAATATACTTTTTTATATTGATGTTATAGATAGATATTTGTATAAACATATAATGTATAAAAATACTTTTTGTAGTGATAAAAGGGGATTTGACATTTATGTATGAAAAAATGCTGTTCAGAGCCAGACGAATGTTTCATATAATTGTATACTATTTAAATGATGATTTATGATTTTTATTCCTATTTAAAGGTGAGAGAGAAGTTACTGGTCGCTGCAGAAACTGAAATAAAGATTAATGAGGCCCGGGAGGAGTATCGTCCTGTAGCGACGCGGGGGAGCATCCTGTACTTCCTGATCGTGGAGATGAGTCTGGTTAATGTCATGTATCAGACTTCGCTCCGGCAGTTCCTCGGGATTTTCGACAGTTCTATTGAAAAGTCGCCTAAATCTCAGATTACGTCTAAAAGGCTGATTAACATCATGGATTTTCTCACCTACGAGGTTTTCCGCTATACGGTACGAGGCCTGTACGAAGACCACAAGTTCCTCTT
This sequence comes from Astyanax mexicanus, assembly GCF_023375975.1. NCBI lineage: Eukaryota > Metazoa > Chordata > Actinopteri > Characiformes > Acestrorhamphidae > Astyanax > Astyanax mexicanus. Next base: position 1,333,007 of record NC_064413.1, read on the forward strand.
CACCCTCCTCCTGACTCTGAAGATAGACCTTCAGGCCAAGAACATCTCTCACCCTGAGTTCCAGGCTCTTATTAAAGGTACGAGCAAAGCGACAGAGGACTTTTATTTTGTTATTTTATTTTAGCGTAGGTTTACTTCAACTGTGAGAGAAATAATAAAAAAAAAGCCAGAAAATCCCATTGTATGATTTTTATTTTTAGACTTTATGTCCATTACAATAGACATGATTTTTTTTATTTTTGTTAAACAGAATAGACTATAAGTTTATAAGCCAATGAAACAATAGCTTAGCCCCGCCTACTTAGAGCCAAGGCAAATTTAAAGAGCTCATTTTTACTAATTATACGTAATTAAGAACACTATTTTATCATGTTTGTTTAAGGGTTTAGTGATGGTTTGTAAACAAAAAGGTCGATATCAAATCTAAAATGATCTAAAATATCTAAAACGTTAAGCACAGGCTTCCAATCCAATAGACATAAAAAACAGTTACTTATTTTAGTTAATTAAATTTAAAGTTTTTATTTAAAAAATAATTTATATTAGAATATTAGAGTCTTCCTTTTTGTGCATTACAGACAGAAAACTGCATTCTTAATTTTTTTTTCCATCACTAGTCTTAAAGGATTAAATATTTAATTTGCATTTTCGTTTGCATGAAATAAGCATTTGATACAATATAAAAACATAACTTAATATTTGGTACAAAAACTGTATTTTTTTTTACAATTACAGAGGTCCTGTTTCCTGTAGTTCTTGACCAAGTTTGCAGAGACACTGCAGAGCCCCTAATATACAGATCATCTCCAGATCTTTCAAGAAGCAACTCTTTGGTTGCCTTGGCTGTTTTTTCAGGGTCATTGTCATGCTGGAAGACCCAACCATGACCCATCTTAAACGCTCTTACTGAGGCAAGGAGGTTGTTGGTGATTAAGTACTTTTATTTCATGCAATAAAATGTTGATTAACTATTTAAAAAATACAATGTGATTTTAAATAAAATAAACGATTTGAAATTAAATAAAAACAAGCATACAATATAAGATTTAATTAAGAAGAAATAAAATAATTCAGAATACAAGGATGTGCAGACAAGCTAAAATGTAAAGCAATACAATAAAGAAATAAATAATTAGAATAATAAAATATAAGCACAATTAAAGAAATGGAGGATAAAAATAACACCAACATTTTAAAAAAGGTAAATGATGGAACTAAAATTAAAAAAAAGTATACAAAATGAATTAAAAGGCTAAAAGGTAAAACATAAAATTAGAAAAGTAAAAAGAGTAAATAAATAAATCATTTATAGAGATGGAATAAGTTTTTTTGCACTTTTCCGGTCAGGTGGAGCTTCTCTCGATCTGAACTCAGTGGAGCCGAAACCGAGACGCTGGATTCTGGATATGACCTGGCTGAACCTGGTTCACCTGTCCAGTCTGCACCCGTTCTCCAGACTCCCGTCTCAGGTCTCTCAGAACGACCGCGGCTGGAAGTCCTGGTTTGATGAAGCGGCTCCGGAGGAAGCTCCTCTCCCTGATGGATATGAGAGTCTCCTCGGCGCCTTCCATAAACTCCTGCTGATCCGGAGCTGGTGTCCCGATCGCACCATCGCTCAGGTGAGATTAAAAGAGCTACTATGAGCTTTATAGTATATCTAATTCATCATTTTACTGATTTTCTAGATGATCAGACCCTTGCTATAAATTATAGACATTAAAAGGAGTTTTAATAATTTGGTGGGTCATTACAACCAGATGTACTGGTAATACATAACCAGAATATACCCAAAAATTTAAAACAGCAGTGTCTATATACGTACATATTATTACATTATTAACATTTTTCCAGTGTCTATTTGCAAAGTCGACCTGTTAGTTCTAAAGCTCTTGAGTGGCAGAGTACCGTATTTTTCACATTATTTCGCAAGAATTATAAGGAGTTAATAAACGTCTATTTTCTTATATAAGGCTCATCAGATTAAAAGGCTCAATATATTTTTTAAGTCATACAAGTACTGGATGTTAATCTACACAGATTCATATTCTGAAAACTGTTTATTTGGGTGAGTAAAGCTCTTCTGTTTATGTACAGTAAATTTAGATCTCCACATTTGCACTAGTTCGCCAGGGAGATATTAGAATATACTTAACTCTGGCTGACTCTGACCAGCAAAAGAGCTAACTAGCGCTTAGCGCAGCTAGCAGATAATGCTAATGCTGCTCCAGCAGTGCTATCTGGAGTTAGCAGCAAGCTACAGGCCTATAATACTCACCTGTGAATGGCAAAAGAGCCCGCAATTCAGCCAGGCATTGCTTTTTTCTCATTGATTTAAATGCATAACTAATAAAAATGTGTATCTCAATAACCATGACCAATGAGCCATAATATGAGTTAAAATATTTTACCATTTATACTTTACATTTATATTTTTGTCTTTCTTCTAAACAGCACTGCAACTAAACTTATTCTTCTGGCCAAAAAAAGCAAAGTGAATTAAGTTTAGTGCACATTTATGTGCTGTTTATACACACAATACCTTCAGATAGTTTATTAAAACTATTATAAAACATGTATGATATTCATACATTTGCACTGAATTCATTTTGCAATTGGATCCCAAACCCGAACCCTTTTTTTACTAAACTACCTGAAGTTTTTAATAATCTATCTGTGCACTTTTAAATCTCTCAGTGCCTCATTTTAAATATCAGGGCTCTCTGAATTCTATCAATGAAGTATTAAACTACTTTAAGTTTACTAATGGTGTAAAACAGTGATTTTTTGCATGGGTAACTCTATGCCCCCATCAATATTGTAAGCATTGTAAGCCTGTTAGTTGGGAGCATCGGCTAAAAGTGCTGTATTTGGGAATGCTGAGGGTGAATGAAGGTGGGAAATTCAGCAAAAGTTTGTACTCGTTATCATGTATCACTACAACCCAAGTCTATTTTACAACAGAGTTCTCCTTTAAACCCTGTTTATTGGACTGTATAGCATTAAAAAAAAAACGATTGACTAAATTTGGATTGTTATCTCACAGTAGAGGGGTTGCAAACTGTTTCTGAATAAAACATTTTGTCAGAAGGACAAAATCAATGAATAAAATTGGGCTAGCTAAAAAAAAGCACATAAAGTTCACTGTTCTTAACACAGTAAAAGTGTCATGTAGGCACATTTCATATTAAACTATTAAGATACTGATTTCACAACACTCTCGTCTCCTGTTTCAGATACACAGATACACAGATACGTAGAGATCATGCTCACAGTGTCTCCATAGTTTTAAGCTGCAGATTAACTACAGCTCTGACACACCTGTTTTCTCTCCATCACCCATCATTAGCTCAGCAGGCTATTTTAGTGCCTGTGCTAAATTAAGACTCGGAGCCGTTACACTGACCTGCAGCTTTTAAACCGGTGTCTCTGTCTCAGTCTGTCAGACTCGGTTGTTAAAATGTCAAACTTAATGTTTATTTAGTTATTATACTGGTCAGACTCTGCTAGTTCAGTTTTCACAATATTTGGCAATTATTAATTTAGTGTAACATGTTATGTATATAGTGTAACACACTAAGAATAGAAGTGTTTACAGTGCACACTATGGGCACAATGCATTTTGTTGATCTGATTAATTACAGATTTCACTTGTATGCATTAATAAATAAACATAATATGTTTATATATTTATTCAGTTCTCATTGGTTGTAATCCTCTGACAGGCTCGGCATTACATCACAGAGTCTATAGGACAGAGATATGCGGAGGGGGTGATTCTGGATATGGATTCTATGTGCACAGAAAATGACAAGAGGACCCCAATGACCTGCTTTCTGTCTATGGGTTCAGATCCTACAGAGAACATAGAGAGACTCGCAAAATCAAAGGTACTTCATCATATATATACAGGGGTTGGAGAATTAATCTGAAACACCTGTCATCATTTTAGTGTGGGATTTTAGGTTTCATGGCTAAATTGGAGCAGCCTGGTGTTCAATCTTCATTAATTGCACATTATTGCACCAGTAAGAGCAGAGTGTGAAGGTTCAATTAGCAGGGTAAGAGCACAGTTCTGTTCTAAATATTACAATGCACACAACATTATGGGAGATATACCAGAGTTCAAAAGAGGACAAATTGTTGGTGCACGTCTTGCTGGAACATCTGTGACCAAGACAGCAAGTCTTTGTGATGCTTCAAGAGCCACGGTATCCAGGGTAATGTCAGCGAGATACCACCAAGAAGGACCAACCACATCCAACAGGATTAACTGTGGACGCTGTAAGAGGAAGCTGTCTGAAAGGGATGATCGGGTGCTAACCCGGATTGTCACGACAGAATTCAATGTGCACCTCAACTCTCCTGTTTCCACCAGAACTGTCCGTCACCACAATCAATTATTGTGCTCTAAAACCAAGTGTTTCAGTTTCATTGTCCAACCCGTGTATCTAGTTATTATTTTTTGCAACAACAACAACCACCAGCATTGTTCTAAGTCTTCTAATTCTTTCTACAGGGCTTCCCCTGTAGGCCCATCTCTATGGGGCAGGGGCAGGAGGTGCACGCGAGGAGGCTGCTGGCTCAGAGCATGGCGGATGGCGGTTGGCTGCTGCTGCAGAACTGCCACCTCGGTCTGGATTTCCTAGATGAGCTTCTGGAGACCATCAACACCTCAGAGAACATCGCTGAGAGCTTTAGAGTCTGGGTGACGACAGAGGTCCATCCTAAATTCCCCATCAACTTCCTCCAGTCCTCAGTCAAGTTCACCAACGAGCCTCCTCAAGGTACGCAGTGTGATCAGGACATTGCTGGTTTGAATCAGCAGTTGTCCTTGCTGTTTCTCTCTGAGTTATAGTAGATGGCGCTCTTCTTTCCCCTCATCACTCCTAGGGTGATGTGGATCAGCAGAAGGTTGCATCTGTGAGCTGATGTATCAGAACCGCTGAGAGTCGCTGCACTTTCCTCCAAATTAGTGATGTCTCCATCCAATGTGGCACATATACATGATGTTGAAGTTAAACTGAATAAGTTGTTTTTAGAATATGTGAATTTTTAAATTTTATTTTAATATTTAACCTTTTATAACTATTTAGTTGATGTCCAATGAAAAACACTTATCTCCATTTTTGTCGATTATTAGTTTACTTCATAATTTAAACAGACAAACTGTCCTTTACACTGTTCCAAAATTTCTTGATGAACGGACCAATAGAAACTCTTCAAAGTGACCTGAAATAAACTCTTTTTACATTGACTTCCATTGAAATTTTACAAGGTTTTTTCTCTCTCCTGTAAAGTTGCTGTTTTAGAGATACATGTTTTTCATTGGACAGCGACGATATGAACTCTGACTATAAATACCTAGTTTTCTATCTAATTCCGTGTCTCTGTGTGTGATGTCTGAAATGGTGTGAAGGTATAAAAGCTGGTCTGAGGAGAACCTACAGCAGTATAACTCAGGATCAGCTAGAGATCACCAACATGCCCCAGTGGAGACCTCTCCTGTTCGCTGTGGCTTTCCTTCACACCACTGTTCAGGTACAATATATACTAATCATTTTTAATAACTGTCATTTACATTTTGGTCTGTTTATATGCCTCGTATTCCTCTTTATTCTTCATTATTCTCCTTCTTTCCTGTTAATAAGGAGAGGCGTAAGTTCGGGCCGCTGGGATGGAACATCCCCTATGAGTTTAACCAGGCGGATTTCACCTCCAGTGTGCAGTTTGTGCAGAATCACCTGGAGGACGTGGACGTAAAGCTGGGCGTGAACTGGAACTGTCTGCGCTACATGCTCGGAGAGGTACAGCTGGAAATGACTGTTATATAAATATATTTTATATATATAAATATAATTAAATAAAAAAATAATTAAATATAATTATATTAGGTATTTTGCAATTATTTAGCTTTATAACTTAAGTAATTAAGTTACCGGCATGGTAAACTCAAACAGGACCTATTCAACGAAATCACCTTTAACATTAATTTTGCCCCACTTCCCTATGTAAAAAAGGTTTAGATATGGTAATAATGAGTAGCTATGGTTAGTAGTCAGTGCATAGAGGTGAAAGCTCCCTTCGATTTGGAAATCTGTGCATGCTCAGTAACCAAAACAAGCCAAAAAACACGTTTCCTAGCTTGACTAGCTCTAGCATTAGCTTAAGCATTAGCTCATCTGGATAAATTCTTCTAAAATTAACTTTACCATCCTCTGTATTTTTTATACATTAGACTTTTTATACATAATAGTACATTATACATAAGAATACAAGAATAAGTATATAATTCATAATATACACATGAAAAGTAAGGCTCCGCCTCCTCTCAAACACTGCTAACGCTCGGAGGAAAGCGCAGCGACTCGGTTCTAATACATCAGCTCACAGACGCAGCCTTGTGCTGATCAACATCACCCTAGGAGTGATGAGGGGAAAGAGAGAGCTCCATCTACTGTACTGTACCCACCCAGAGAGAGCAGGGACAATTGTACTCTCTCAGGGCTCAAGCAGCTGATGGCAAGCTGCATGACCGGGATTTGAGCCAGCGATCTCCTGATCATAGTGGCATAGTCGCTTTAGTCTGCTGGACCTCTTGGCACCACAGACACTAAAACATTATAATCTCCCGATCATAGTGACATATATATATATATATATATATATATATATATATATATATATATATATATACATACTTATATATAATGAATATAGTAAATATTTATGCTGAGTTACCTGTTCCAGGTTCAGTACGGAGGGCGAGTCACTGACGACATGGACAAGCGTCTGCTGAACACCTTCACTCGGATTTGGTTCAGTGAGAACATGTTTGGGGAGAAGTTCTGCTTCTACAGAGGATACACGATACCAAACGCCAAAACCCTACCGGAGTACCACTCTCACATCGACGCTCTGCCACTGGTCGACACCCCCGAGGTAACAGAGCTTTAATATGTGTTTCACAACGGTTTTAAAAGTGATAGAAAGCTGGTTTTGAGGAGAGTGTAAATTTGCTGTGTCACTGAACTGAGTGAGCCAGTGGGAGGAATAAACAGGATAAAACAAGACTCAGGTTTCTCTCATTGGAGAGCCAGACCTGCTGCCCTGGCCAAAAAGTGGGATCTAATTTCCATCTGTGAAGAGAAACTCGTCGTGGTGTGGCTCTAGGACTCAGAGAAAGACCTGGCAGACTGTAAATGCAGACTCATGTATACATATTTTATTCTCCTAAAGAAGAAAGTCATCACTGGTGTACTAAGTAACAGATACAATAAAAGTGATGGTTCATGCATTTATTGTCTTATTTGATTCACTGATTTCTCCACATTTGTTTAATATAACAGGTACTGGGCCTCCATCCTAACGCTGACATCTCCTGTCAGACTAATATGGCCAGTGAGATTCTGAGCACCATCATCAACATCCAGCCGAAGGACAGCAGTGGAGGCGGAGATGAGACCCGAGAATCCACAGTTTTACGTTTAGCCAATGAGATGCTGGAGAAGCTTCCTCCAGACTATGTAGCTCATGAGGTAGGACTTTGTGTGCTGTATGGTTGAGAAGAGATCATTGTATACCTTATTTTTCCCTTTTTCTTTACCATTTAAGGTTTTTAGGTCCAGTCAGTAACTGGAAATGGTACAAAATTCAGTGTAAAAAAAGTGCAGAATGATCTAAAAACTGAAAAAAATGTCATTATAGTTTGGCAAAAATAGTGAAATTCTTTGCAATTCATTGGTTAACAGCTTTGAAAATGGATTAAAAAATATCAATATCCAAAGCCATAATTATATTGTAGTAAATCAGTGGTGTTACTGCACTCTCTACTCAGGATCTGGTACTAAAAGTAACCCTCTGCATGCCCAGCATATTAAACATGGTAAACTTGGTGTCAGTCCTCTAGTACACATGGCAAAAACTCCAAGTCCCAGCATGCACCTACGCCAGACCTCCCGGACATTGCTGATCATGTGACTCTTTGGCGTTCTGGCTCGCCGAGCTTCTAATTGCACACACCTGCTCCCACTAGTATAAATACCACTTGTTTCCAGTTCATCTCTGCCTGGTATTGAATCTAGTCTTCTTGCTCTTTTATTACTGACTCATTTTTTTATGCTATCATGTAGGTAAGGACCCATCTGCAGAAGATGGGACTGGTCCAACCAATGACCATATTTCTGCGGCAGGAGCTCGACAGGATGCAGAACATCATTGGCTGTGTGCGCAGCACTCTGACCGACCTCAAACTGGCTATTGATGGTGAGCTTTACCCTGATTTCTCTCACCCAGACCAGGAGTTTCTGGATTATTTCATTAAAACAAGTTGTTCTGTTGTTAACAGGGACTATAATCATGTCGGAGGATCTTCGGGACGCTCTGGACAGCGTGTACGACGCTCGAGTTCCAAAACTGTGGCAGAGAAGTTCGTGGGACTCGGCCACTCTTGGATTCTGGTTTACTGAACTGCTGGAGAGAAATCAGCAGTTCCACAGCTGGACGTTTAACGGACGACCCCATCAGTTCTGGCTCACGGGATTTTTCAATCCTCAGGTGGGTCTGATTTATAGATTTATCCAGTTATAAAAAATCTAATTTAAATTATAATACTTTATAGGCGCGATTGTTACGATAATTCATATTGACCTAATAAAAAATATATGGCCAATACATCACCTCTATAACCTTTGGTGACCTTGATATGTGTCACACCTTAGCCTGGGTCTGTCTTGTGTTTTTTCCTCTTTAAGCACATGTCCTGTCTCTGCATTAGCCCCACCCTAGTCTTTTAGTGTTGTCACCTTGTGTCTTTTTTGTAACCCCGCCCCCTTGTTACTGGTCCCAGGTGTTTCTCATCCTCCTTTGTAAGCTCCTTTGTGTGCCATGTATCTTTTTGTTTGCTTAAGCTCTATCTGGACGGGATTAGTTTCTCAGGCGGTTTTGGGGTAATTTTCTCTCTCTTTTATGGGTTTTTTTTAATCCTCTGTGATTTTATTCCCATCCAGAACGATCATGTAGGTGTTTTTCTCAGACGTCCACTGATAAATAAATTACAGGCTGAATTATCTCCTGTTTTTCTCTGGACTCGTTTTCGTGCTCCTCCGGTAATTTTAGTCCCGTCCAGACGCTCATCTCTGAGTTTCGTCTCCTCGCATTTAATAAAATAGCTATTTGTCCACTGTGAAAACAACATGTATGTGACAATATTTTTTCTATGAAGCTTAAAAGCTGACGTTAGCTATACGTTAGAATAACATTTTTCTGAGTTTTGATGAACTTTAACTATTCAATTCATACATTTAAAATGTGACTATTTTTTTGTTTTTAAGGGTTTTTTAACAGCCATGCGTCAGGAGACCACACGCATGAACCTAGCGAAAGGTTGGACTCTGGACACGGTGGTGCTTCTGAACGATGTGACGCGAATGATGAGGGAGGACGTGACCGGACCTCCAACAGGAGACGTGGGAGGAGTTTATATTTATGGCCTCTTCTTAGATGGTGCCGGGTGGGACAAGAGAAACTGCAAGATTTTAGAGTCTCTTCCTAAAGTGCGTCACAGTAAACAGAGTATTCATACCCCTGGAACTTTTTTACAGCTTAAATGTATTTTAATATGTATTTAGGATTTTAAGTGATGGACAAACAAACCAAGTATTCAGCCCCCTTTACTCTGAAACACATAAATAAAATTCAAACAAATGAAAAAAAAAAGAAAATCCCAAGCTTTAATCATCCCAAGAAGCTCTGTTCCAAAATCCATCATCCAAAAAACAATGAACCTGAAAAAAATATTTTATAATAGTTTCTACAAACCTACCAAAACACGGCCATGATCCACCCAAACTGAACTGACAGATCCAGCCAGTAGAGAAGCACTGCTCAGAGAAGCAGCCAAGAGACCCATGGTCACTCTGGAGGAGCTGCAGAGATCCACAGCTCACAACTATAAGTCCTGACCTCCACAAATCCAGCTTTTATGGAACAGTGTCAAGAAAACAAATCTACGTTTTGCTGGTCTATTACTTACTATAAAATCTCAAAAATGCATTTTTTAGGTTTGTGGTTGAAAGTTGACCAAATGTGAAAAAAGTTCAAGGGGGTTGAACACTAATGGAAGCCACTGTATTCTGATGCTTTTAGGCGATTTAGCTGATTTTTCTGGTGTTTTTAACTTCCTTCTTTTGATTGGTCGGCAGGTGCTGTTCACCCCTCTGCCGGTTGTGCACGTGTACGCTGTGAGCAGTGCGACAGATCCTAAGCGTCCTCAGGGAGTCAGTCTGTATCCCTGCCCGGTGTACAGGAAGCCCCGACGCACCGACCTCACCTTCATCTTCACCCTCTTCCTCCGTACCGTCCAGAACCCCGACCACTGGACCCTGAGGGGGTTAGCCCTACTGTGTGACTGTAAATAACAGTAACAATAGTTGTTAAAGGCGTATCTCTTTTTAAGGTCTATTGTTTAACTGCATTGTTATTCAGCTGTTTTTTTTAAATAATGCAGTCTGATTCATATATATATATGATAGTGTATAATTTTGTGGCACGAATTACACCCTAAAGTAATCAAAGCCTTAATTTAAAGCCGTAGTTTTTTTTTATTATATATACTTCTAACAGTACAATAAGTCACAAATCTATATAAAAGCCAATTTTTAATTAGTAACTTTCAGAATCTAAAAAAATAATGGCCTTTTGGCCAATGACATTTTTGGCCATACCCCCCAGCGCTAGAGTAGAGTGCACATAATTTTTAAGTGTTTTTAGTTGCAGGGTTTCCATATATTTTGATGCTGTAAGGTAAAATGTTTTCTAGTCTAGTTCATTTTTTTTTCACAGTTTTCGTGAATCTTGGCATCATGTTCTCCTCCACCAGTCTTACACACTGCTTTTGGATCTTGGTTTTGGTAACAATTTGGTAAACTCAAAGAAACTCATGATTTTTAAGTGTTTTCTTATTTTTCTAGAGCTGTATATGTTCTCTGGTGATGGGAAAATGCTAGTAGTATGTTATTAGCAACCACACATGCTTATAGGCTACATTAATAAACTAAAATTTTAAAAGCTCAATTAGTTTCTCATAGTTATATTTCCACTTTTAAGGGTAATTAATGCTGGTTATGGATACTCTGTGTTAATTCCTTCTGTATTTTTGCACTGTTTTTCTCTAAAAAGCTTGTTTATGCTCAACATTAAATATGATTATAGATGCAGCATTCTATCCGTATCCTGTTTTTTATTTTGTCCGTATTTGTACACACAACATTACGGACAGAGTCTTCTGTCCCTATTCTGGTTTTACTTTGTCGGTATTTGTACACATTCCCTAAAAAGGCATATTTATGCTAAACATTAAATACAAATATGGATATGGATTCAGCTTCAGTCCGTATTCTGGTTTTATTTTGTCCGTATTTGTGCACGTTCTCTGAAAGTTTCGTTTATGCTCAACATTTAACGTGGATACGGATTGAGCTGTCTGTCCGTACTTTGCATTTATTTTGCGTCTTTTTGGGCAAAACCTCTGATAGGTTAATGTATGCTCAACATAATTACAGATAATTACAACATATTTACATAAAATACAGACATAGGCTTCTGTCTCCATCCTGCATTAATGTGCACACTCTCAGAAAGACTATATTTATTTATTTACTTATTTATCAACATTAAATATGGATCCGAACACAGACAGACTACAGACATTAATTTTTTTCTGTCCATATTCTGCATTAATACGACTACAGGTATGGATGCAGCATTTTGTCCGTATTTGTGCACATTCTCTAATTTAATATATCCATTTAATATGGATACGGATTGATCCATCTGTCCGTATTTTGCATTCATTTCATTCAGATAAGTTACATATTAAAAAATATCATTATACAAAGTGCCATTATACAAGCATTATTATAATTTTATTGTTTTTCAGTAACGGAAATGAACAGAGGACATAACTGATAACTGATCTTAAAGGTGAGACTTAAAATATATAATAAAATATACAAATTCCTTTAGTGCAAACCCATTTAGAGTGAGGTCAAACAATTAGCAGCACCGTGTAAATACTTCTACAGTCAAAACCTAAAGCATGCACTTCATTACAACCTATATATTATCATTAATATAATTATTATTCTAAATAGATAAACAGAACATAGAATAGAAGAGAATAAAACATGAATAAAAAGTTAGCATACAAAATCCTTTTGTCTTTGCTGTCCATTGAACAGAAGAGTAGATGATACAATAATAAAATAAATAAAAATATTTCTTCATGCACCTTCACCTTGTAGTACAAAAAACTTTTTTCTTACAGGAGATTTATGACAGATCAGCAGATTCAGCTATTTTTTTATTTATTTTATTTAAAGGAGAACTCCGGTGTGAAATGGACTTTGGGTGTATTCATTAAAACGTGATAAAAAATTATTATAATAATAACTTTTTTTATCATGTTTTAATAAAAAATACACCCAAAGTCACCCATTTCACACCGCTACTAACTAACGGTACTGCAGCATCGCAGAAACACATTTCAGATTTTACATGCAAAAAAAACACGTCATCATATTAGAATAATATGTTAAATATAATATTACTGTATGTTAGAAAGCTATCACTTCCTGTTATTCATTTACATTCATCCCCCATCCAAGTGTCTGAGTCCATAAGAAATGTAGAAAAAAGAAAAAAGATAAAATAAAAGAAAATACACAAGTTAAAAAAATTCAGTGTAATTCCGTATATAGAGGGGTTGGACAATGAAACTGAAACACCTGTCATCATTTTAGTGTGGGATTTTAGGTTTCATGTCTAAATTGGAGCAGCCTGGTGTTCAATCTTCATTAATTGCACATTATTGCACCAGTAAGAGCAGAGAGTGAAGGTTCAATTAGCAGGGTAAGAGCACAGTTCTGCTCTAAATATTGTACACAATGCACACAACATTATGGGGGACATACCAGAGTTCAAAAGAGGACAAATTGTTGGTGCACGTCTTGCTGGAGCATCTGTGACCAAGACAGCAAGTCTTTGTGATGCATCAAGAGCCACGGTATCCAGGGTAATGTCAGCATACCACCAAGAAGAACCAACCACATCCAACAGGATTAACTGTGGACGCTGTAAGAGGAAGCTGTCTGAAGCGGCTGCTCAAATCACGACAGAATTCAATGTGCACCTCAACTCTCCTGTTTCCACCAGAACTGTCCGTCACCACAATCAATTATTGTGCTCTAAAACCAGGTGTTTCTGTTTCATTGTCCAACCCCTGTTTGTACTACAGGACTTTCCGTATTCCATCATTTACGAGTAAAACCTCCCAGGATTAAAGACCTTCTTGCACAGCTGCCCCAGTCCTCTTTTTTTGTCACTAGATCTCCGACTGGCCCATTTTCACGACCTCCCTCGTGCTGCTTCAACTCCTCCATTCTTCTCTTCTCAATCTCTCACCAGGAGGTGAACGTTCTTAAATCCATTTCCGCTCCTCTGATTTCACCGATACTCTGTTTTTAGGAGAGCTGCTTCATATCAAACATGGGCACCTCCGTCTCCTCAGCTTTCCCCTCCTCGGCTCCTCCCTGCTTCAGCGTGGGCTCGGCGTACGCCACGTCCGGGCTGGGTTTGCGGCCCTTGGGCGGCGGTACAGGCGCCTCGGTCTCCGCGGTCCCCTCGGCGCCCTCCTGACCTTCGGCCACAGTCCTCTCCTTCTTCAGGTTGAGTTTAGCCGGGACGGTCTTGGTGATGGTCTCCTTCAGGCGCTCTCCGGACTGCTTCAGGCGCTCCCCGGACTGCCGGATCTTCTCGCGCCTCTCGGTTGTCACGATTCGCTCGCCCAGCTTGTTGACCTTCAGGCCCAGGTTCTCCTTGGTCTTGCTCATGTTCTCTCGGGAGAAGGTGTTCTTCAGGCTCTCGATGCGCCTCAGCCCGGTCTTCTTCAGCTTCGTAGCTGCAGAATCCGCCTCCTCCACCACCATGTACTCCTCATCAGAGTCCGGCAGCGGAGCTTCGGGAGCGTCCGGGTCTGCAGAAGCTCCGGCCCCCGCTTCCTCTTTTGGTGGAGCTTTCGGAGCTTGAACTGCTGGGAGCTCCTGATCACCCTGTGAGGAGAAAAGAACGTTTTTATGATTAGCAAAGGTGTGAAAACTGATTTGAAAAGCTTTTTACTCTTTAAAAGGTCTCATTCCATCGTTTTTTATTCACTTTAAAATGTCTAGTTGTGTCTCTAGTATGAATAAATGCTATGTGTATGCTCTGGTGATCCAGTATAACACTGCTTTAGTCCGGTGAAGGAGTGAACATCACTGCTTACATCCCTACGACACCAGGAGGCAGCGAGGCGAACAACAGTTAGAAACGTTTTAAAATAAAGACATTTTTACATGTGTAATAATGCCCTGCTAAGTGCAGTTCAGCCACTGCCCTAGAATCTTAGAGTCTCTATAAAACTTCAAATTCACCGGAGATCCTATTTAAACCTATAGTTACTTAAACACAGAGTTACACACACTGCTTTGGGATATTTTTATGCCTTTACTTTAAGCAGTTCAGTTTGGTGGTTTGATGGTTCGTGATCATCAATCTTCCTCTTGATTATATTCCAGAGGTTTTTAATTCAGTAAAATCAAAGAAACTCATCATTTTTTAAGCTGTAGATCATTTGAAAGAAATGGTGGCAGTGTTGGTAGCAGACTCGAAGGTGTTGATGCACTAATTGTGTGTTCTAATGTTCTGTAACAGCTGCTCAAATACGAACTTCCTGCAAGGTTTCATGTGCCCTCATTACTTTTACTCCAGCATCAGGTTCCCAAATGAGCAGAATTCAATGTAATTTAAAGTAAAGAACACCATTCCAACTGTTAAGCATGGGGGTGGATGGTTCATGCTTTGGGGTTGTGCTGCAGCCAGTGGCTTAGGAAACAATGAGTTCAGTTACCAGCAAATTTAGGAAACATGACAGTATCTGTAAAACAGCTGAAGACATAGAATAAAGGATGATGTTTACAGCAGGATAATGACCCTTTACACACCTCAACTTCTATAATAGACTAAAGACCCTCTCACTGAGCCGTGCACCAAGATAACTCACAGATCACACACGACTCTAAAGTCTTTTCAGAGCAAAGAATGAGTCAATATTTTCCCTAGATTTCACCCAAAATATGAAAAGAAAGACTATTTATTAAGCTGTGATACATATGGTGGTCTTATGGTGTATATCTTAGTATTAACTAATATACCACTATTGGAAAAAAACTTTTTTGTGTTACTAAGCATTGAGTTAATGTACGATTATTTTGCTTATTTTACAAATAATCATCTTAATCAGTCTTACTTAAGGTTTTCTAATTAATTTAAGTCATTTAAACTCAAAACAAGCACAGAAAGTGTTTTTTTAAGTTGAATTAAGTCTAACTTTTCAGACTTTTAAAGCTTATTTTAAGAATTCGGCTCACCCTATTGGCAGATTTATTTTGCTTAATATATAAACATATATGTCTCAAATTATATATATTTTATATACACACTGCTCTGGAACTACAGTTTCTGAATCAGTTTCTCTGATTTTGCTATTTATAGGTTTATGTTTGAGTAAAATGAACATTGTTGTTTTATTCTATAAACTACAGACAACATTTCTCCCAAATTCCAAATAAAAATATTCTCATTTATTTATTTCTCATTTATTTACAGAAAATGAGAAATGACTGAAATAACAAAAAGATACAGATCTTTCAGACCTCAAATAATGCAAAGAAAACAACAAAGTTCATATTCATAAAGTTTTTTTCATGCATCTTGGCATCATGTTCTCCTCCACCAGTCTTACACACTGCTTTTGGATAACTTTATGTCTTTACTCCTGGTGCAAAAATTAAGTGCTCTCTTAATTTTTTCCAGAGCTGTATACAAATAAATACTTTTTTTTATTCATCTTAAATAATCTTTATTTCTAGTGAACGGTAGAGGGTGTGCACATTAGACATTTCTGAATACATGGACATCAGAATAGCTCATAATGATCTATATGGTCTTAGAAGCTGCAGATGCATCATGCTGAGGTTCTCTATATAGCTTATGATATATTTGAGCTCTTTAATTGTCTGTTGCACCATTACTTTTCAATCAAACATATGAATAGTACTAAACACATTAATCCAGAATGACTGGTTTTTGTAATTCTGTACTTTTTGTGAGTCACTCAGTATTAAAGTCAATAATACTATATTAGGACATGAGTCTTCACAGAGTAAGCGCTCAGAATAACCCTGTGGAAGTATGTCAGCTGTCGCATGCGAGAAGCCATGACTAGCAGCTCCGCTAATATAGAAGCAGCTGTCAATATCATTAACTAGAAAAGACAATTCCTCACTTTCCAGAGAAATATTACTCTTATTATTACTATTCTATTTATTGTAGTAAATGTTTAGTAGCAGAATACAAAATAATCCAGCACAGTATGAGAATATAAGTGATGCAAATCAATGCTTTCATATTATGTAATAATTAAAAATAACTGTGCAAATTAGTAGGACAACAACAACAATTCTTGGTGTTTTCTCTCTCAGTGCACCAAAGCAGACGAGTAAAGAAACATGCTCTTCCTCTTTTGCTGTCTTTATTTGCTGTCTTTATATTTTAACTTTATATGCATTAAATCTATACTCTAGTTTTATATATGTCCAAATGTCTCTTAAAGCTATAAATAATCAGAATAACTAGCATTATTAGAGGTTTATACCTAGGTCACATTGTATTAATTTATAAAATTGATAAATTAATTAAAGAATTAATTATTTAAAATATAAAAATGATGCAGACTTGTTATAGACAACAAGTAGTACTTAATACTTGATTGCAATATACAACAGCAAAAAAAAATTAATAAAAAAAAAACAGTACCTCACTATACAGGAAATTCTAAAACTGAACACTTTTATTTATGACACTGCTTTTAGAAGTTAAAATTGTGTTGTTGTTTTTTTTGCTTTTTGACATTTGGATTTTGCTTTTATCTTTTAATTTTAGAAATTGTAAAAATGTATAACTGTGTGGCCTGGCTAAATTATGGCTAAATTAAAGGTTTAATAAGAAAAAATTTAAGCTCACCTGAAAAATCACCACTGGTGTTTCTTTTACAATTCTTTTTTTTTTTTGTGTGTAGTTTAGGGTCATTGTCTTTAGCTTTAAGTTTTATAATGTTTTAAATGTAGAATTGTAATTGCTGTAATTTTAAAACTGTTTGAAACATAGAATTGTAATTTCTGTAGTTTTATAACTGTTTTAAATGTAGAATTGTAATTGCTGTAGTTTTATAATTGTGTGGCCTGGATATATTGTGCCAGGCCAAATTAAAGGTTTAATAAGTTACATTTGAAGGCCTTTCCAGGCTCACTTGATTGATCACCACCTGGTACTTGTTCTTCACTGTTCTTGGTTAGAAGTTCAAATTGTGTTTCTTCCAGTTTTTTGACATGCAGATCTTGCATTTAGCTTTTAATTTTATAAATCAAATTTATAATTGGTGTCGTTTTCTGTTTTAAATGTATAATTGTAATTTCTGTAGTTTTATAACAGTGTAGTAAACTTTGAAGACCTTTCTAGGCTTACCTGGTAGATCACCACCCAGTACTTGTTCTTGGTCAGAAGCTCAGCCTGCGTTTCTTTCACTTTTTTGACATGTAGATTTTGCTTTTAGCTTTTATTTTATTTGCTAGCACAAATGAAAGGTTTAATAGAAAAGAATTAAAGGCCTTTCCAGGCTCGCCTGATAGATTACCACCGGGTACTTTTTGTTCGTTGTTCTTGATTAGAAGTTAGAATCGTGTTTTTTCCACTTTTTTGACGTGCAGATTTTACTTTTACTATAAAATAAATGTATACTTGTAATTGATGTAGTTTTATAACTGTTTTAAATGTATGATTGTAAATTGTAAATGTCTAAATTCAGCCTGGACAAGTTAAAGGTTTATTATAGGACATTTGAAGGCCTTTTCCAGGCTCACCTGGTAGATCACCACCCGGTACTTGTTCTTGGTCAGAAGCTCAGCCTGCGTTTCTTCCACTTTTTTCACGCGCGTGTTCTGCTTTTCCACGCGCACGCGCACGTCCTTGATGTGGCAGCTGACTTTGCGCGTTTTCTCCAGCAGTTTGTCCACGGCGCTGCTGGTGGTGGTGTGCTCCTTGGTCAGCTTCAGCACGTCGGCCTGGATGCTCTTCACGCTGTTCTCCAGCTCCAGCTGCCGCTCCTCCATGCGCTGCTGACACGCCTGAACATTATCTATGATCCCGGACACGCGCTCCAGCAGAGCCAGGATGTTCAGCGCGCTGGGCTCATCTGCCGCACCTACTGTCTGTTTCTCAGCCATCCTTCTCCCTGCTGGAGTTCAGCCTGAGGTCCTGCCTGGAGGGGTGAGACGCTGGAGAGCAGAGCGTGAAGTTCAGGGTAGACTGGAGAGAGCTGGACTCATCAGCTTCAGCACTGAGCTCTTCCTCCAGCTGGACCTTCAGTGATGGACTGAAGCTCATGAAAGGGCAGAGAGCAAAGAGTGAGAGAGAGAGAGAGAGAGAGAGAGAGAGAGGGAGAGAGAGAGGAGGTGCCACATGAATTCAGTTATATTTATCCCTCTGAAAGATGACACTTTGACATTTTAAGACGTGCATGTAGCTGCTATGATGTAAATCCCTGCCAGCCCATGCAAATAAACTGGTGCTTTCCCAAATTATATATATATATATAGCTCTGGAAAAAAAAATCATAAAAGCTCTGGAATATAATCAAGAGGAAGATGGATGATCACCACAAGCCATCAAACCACCAAACTGAACTGCTTGAATGAATTTTTGCACCAGGAGTAAAGCAGCATAAAGTTATCCAAAAGCAGTGTGTAAGACTGGTGGAGGAGAATAATATAATTGCAAGATGCATAAACAAAACTGTGTTTAAAAACCACTGAACTCTTAAAACTTTATGAATATGAACTTGTTGCTTTGTTTGCATTATTTGAGGTCTGAAAGCTCTGCATCTTTTATTTGTTATTTCAGCCCCTCAGCCAGGAGAAATGTTGGCCGTAGTTTATAAAATAAAACAACAATGTTAATTTTACTCAAACATAAACCTATAAATAGCAAAATAAGGACTCAAGGATTGCCCTGTACTATGACTATCTTTTCTGTCCCTGCTGAAGAAAAGCTTATCTCCACAGCATGATGCTGCCACCACCATGTTTCACAGTGGGGATGGTGAGCAGTGTTCGTTTTCCGCGCTTTGCATTTAGTCCAAAAAGCCTTAAACCTTTTTTTTTTGGTCTGATCTGACCACAGAACCTTCTTCCACATGTTTGCTGTGTTCGTCTACATGGCTTGTGGCTACAAACTGCAAACGGCACTTCTTACTTCGTCTTTCTTTCAACAATGTTCAACAACTCTTTCATAAAGGCCAGATTTGAGGAGTGCACAACTTATAGTTCTCCTGCAGATTCTCCTGATCTGTACATGAGCTGTGGATCTCTGCAGCTCCTCCAGAGTGACCATGGGTGTTTCGTTTAATTTTGTTCCCCCAATTTCGCAATTATGCACCACTTTCTAAAATCTCAATAAAACACATTTAAGTTTGTGGTTGAGACAAAATGTAAAAAAGTTGAAGGAGTATATAAATACTCCAGTGACTATTAGTCTACACTGTCTATACTGTCGCGCATCATTGCTATTAACAGAAATACTTTTCAGTACTACATCAATCGATCAACAGAGATAAGAGAACAGATTCTATAGTTACTATAGTCGGATTAAATCTCTTAGCAACCAGAGGAAGATGATCCTGCCTGAAGGGTTGTAACCTTGCCTGGGGCGGTGGGGACTGTCCAACCATCTAAAATTATTCTACCAGCTGCAGACTATTCTTAGTCTTAAAAAAGACCTGCATATACCCACTCTAGTTCTCTCACAGCCAATCAGCTTTACTTCATTTACATGTGAGCGATTCTTTATCCTTTATTCTTTATTTAATATCAGTACTTTATTAATACATCTTTAGATGTTGATGAAAAAACGTGACACACTGTATTTCTGACTGGACCAATCACAGCTTATATTTCTTCGCTGTCCAGTGTAAAAAACACTTATCTCAATTTTTGTCGATTTTTTGTTTACTACATAATTTGAACAGCAAAACTGTCTCTTACACTGTGCTAAAATTTCTTGATGAACGAACCAATAGAAACTCTTCTAAATGACCTGAAATAAACTCTTTTTACATTGACTTCTATTAAAAGTTAAGAAGGTTTTTTCTCTCTCCTATAAAGTTAATATTAAGAGGGAATCGGCTTCCACATGTATATTTACTAGAGCATTTTAAAAAACATATCAATTAAATATCACTGAACTCATATTGAGTTAAATACGCAATGTTAAACTCTTCTGTCTTTGTTATATTTAGATCTGTATATTTTTACACTCTGAATGCAGTAAAGCAGTATGTACTAGAACTGCCTAATTAAACTAACTATAAAATACCATTTAATACAATTGGAAAACTGCTTAATTTAGCAATTATTAAAAGCTAAGGCTAAAAGTTAGCACTCCCTAAAGACCCAACACCCACTAAAACCCACTAAACTAGCAGCACTTCCTGCTGAGAGTCATACTGTTCAGCATGAGGGGCAGTCAGTCATTGGTGGAACAGGGGAGGATTTGGGGGTGTTTTTTTTTTATTTTTTTTACCAATAATAACAATCTAACTAAATAAAACATATTCTGTTTTTCACAGTAGATGGCGCTCTTTCTTTAACCCTCATCACTCCTAGGGTGATGTGGATCAGCACAAGGCTGCGTCTGTGAGCTGATGTATCAGAACCGAGTCGCTGCCCTTTATTCCCAGCGTTAGAGCTGCTGTGATGCTACTCGGCAATGCTACAGCATCAGCAGCAGTTCAAAAAGAGGCGGAGTCTGACTTCACATGTGTCGCAGGAGGCGTGTGCTGGTCTTCTTGGGTAATTGGCCTTGTAAATTGGGAAGAAGATTAGATAAAAATTTGAAATTAGCAATAAAATACACAAAAATTCTAAAGGTCAGCTCAGGGCCCTATATAGGCAATTGATTGGTTTGCTTGCCCTGTTGATACGGGTCTGATACCAATACTCTATTATTGTTTAGAAGATAGCCATGTTCTTCTGCATGAATGCTGCACTAACTAACTAATGCAGCAGGAACATTTTCTGGGAAAAAATATGTTTTAATCCTGACCTGAACCAGTGTTTCATCAAAATTCCTCTTTTATTGACTCGACTTAATCAGCGTCCTGGAAACCACATGTCTTTTACGGCTCTGTATTAATGCAGGGTGGTTGCCTGGCTTCATAACCTGCAGTAAACGTGCAGCAGACTGATGATGAGCGTGAGTCACTGAACTCAGGTCTAAGTTGGGTCTAATGGTTCCTGAGATCTGTGGTTCTTTGTGTGCACTGTTTATTATGTAAGCAGTAGGCGGAGTCATTATCTTGAAGGGAGGCAACAATTATCTCTTGATGTGTAGCTTAAAACATGATGGCTACACTTAAAAATGATGAGTTTCTTTGATTTTACCAAATTAAAAACCTGCGGAATATAATCAAGAGGAAGATGGATGATGATCACAAACCATCAAACCACCAAACTGAACTGCTTGAATTTTTGCACCAGGAGTAAAGCAGCATAAAGTTATCCAAAAGCAGTGTGTAAGACTGGTGGAGGAGAACATGATGCCAAGATGCACGAAAAAAAAAAACTGTGATTAAAAACCAGGATTATTCCACCAAATATTGATTTCTGAACTCTTAAATCTTTATGAATATGAATTTGTTATCTATCTATCTATCTATCTATCTATCTATCTATCTATCTATCTATCTATCTATTTATCTATCTATCTATCTATCTATCTATCTATCTATCTATCTATCTATCTATCTATCTATCTATCTACACCGTCCTCGAGTGTGCTGTTCCTCCAGCGACCACTAGAGGTCACTCTCCACACTCCACTAGCACATGGCCCAGGTGTGATATGACTGATTTTAAAGGATAAACAGATCAAATATAATTCATTTTTGTTAATTTTGTGTTTTCTACACTTTACAAACAGATTATCTATTGTTTGGTATAATGTAATGGTACTCTCAGTGTATAGTATACATATTAAACAGTGTCCCAGACACTTTTTTTTTAGAATTTTAAGGTGATTTAAATAGTCTCTGGCAGAGGAATAGCCATGTTTATTCTCCATCCTTCAATACCGTTTTAAAATAGGAAAACAAAACAAAATGTTATAAAATTATTTCAAACGTATCAACAAATGTGAACAGCAGTGGTGTTCCCATGCAGGTACTAAAAAAAGATAAAAACAAATACATTTCATTTGCCCAGAACATAAAAGGAAGGTTAAAAATATCCACTGTGATTGAGTTCTTTATAAAAAGTGAAAGATTATTCTAAAGTTTTGGAGCTGTCAGTAATTACATTGCTCTATTTTCTCTTTTCCATGAGTATTTCGTCATTGTCCAATGAAAAACAAGTATCTAAAAAACAGCAACTTTAAATTTTCTAAATATTTTTTATTTTAGGTTATTTTTAAGTATTTCTACTGGTTCTTTTATCAATAAATTTTGACACAGTGTTAGAGACTATCTGTTTAAATATTGTAGTAAACTAAAAATCAACAAAAATAGAGATACTTGTTTTTCATTGGACAGTGACAGTTTGTTATTGCGCATGCGCTGTAGTAACCCGCAGATTACACCTCTGGAGCGGCACACGTCACATCTGCCCCGTACAACAGCCCTGACCAGTAGAGCAGTGCTGATCCCGCGCGCCGCCTCCAAACGCCCTGCGCGCGCCCTGCTGGAGTACCACCCCAAGCACGCGCTCAGGACACCTCCAGATAAACACGCAGTTACCTGATTAAAATGTCACCTGCCGCTGCAGGACTCCTCTACCTGGCCGTGTTAAGCCTCGCGTGCTCCGCTGCACCTGAGAGAAAAGGTGAGTTCACTTAATTACTTCATTAAATGTAGAGTTTTATTTCTCCTGAGCGCGAGAACAGCCAGCAAAAATCCACTTTTTTATGTTTTAGGCAAGCGCTGACAAGACGAGGAGCGCGCGCTCCAGCTGATGGTTATGATAATATCCTGTGCACGCGCCTGCGTACACTCTGTCCTTAAACAAAAAGGGAAAAAATGTCATTTAAAAATGGGTCTGGAAATCTGGCATCTTGGCATCATGTTCTCCTCCACCAGTCTTACACACTGCTTTTGGATAACTTTATGCTGCTTTACTCCTGGTGTAAAAATTCAAGCAGTTCAGTTTGGTGGTTTGATGGCTTGTGATCATCCATCTTCCTCTTTTTTTTAATTTGGTAAAATCAAAGAAAATCATCTACAGCTATTACAATAACTAACAGTATAATTGTCCAGGATGTGGCCATAATTTAATCCCCTGTCATTTTGATAAAAAATGTGATTAATCACAGTTAATCACACTTAAATTTCTTCCTTAAGTTTAGACAATGGGTATTTAATTGCGAGTAAAAGATTCAAATGTTAGACACATTTACTTTTGTATTATTGGTGCCAATCCCTTAAAAATGGATAAATCACAGATAAAATTGTGATTACCTTTTTTTAAAATGCTGGTACTTAACTGTATTTTTAAGAGGGGAAAAGAAATAATGTTATAAAGTGGCAGACTAGATCTTATTATTTACGGTATTATAATATCTCAGGGTAGTTTTACTGTATTATCTAAGGGAATTTTTTATGCTTTTTAAACTAGAAAGTGTAATGTTCTGAGTTACAGAGTTTAACTGTGAGAGTTGAAATGGAGAAAATAAACACTAATGTAGCTCCATATTCTACATTAAAAAAGAGAGAGAGAGAGAGAGAGAGAGAGAGAAGGAATGTGTTAAAGTTTCCAGATTACCTGTATGCGTTAACGTGTTAATGTTGACAACCATAATATACATGTATATACACACACACACACACACACCTATGGCTGTACATACTTTAAACTAAACCGGTACAGAGAGACAAGCAAACCAGAGGTAAGGGGGGGGGGGGGGGGTTGAATGGGGTAGGTGGTGCTGATGGGTGACAGATAGAAGAGATAAGACATAGCTACGCATTTCCAGCTTCATTTATTTCCAGTCATTTATACTGAAATAAGGTGTTGGCATAGATATACAGCTCTGTAAAAAATGAAGAGAGGACTTCAGTTTCTGAATCAGTTTCTCTGATTTTGCTATTTATAGGTTTATGTTTGAGTAAAATGAACATTGTTGTTTTATTCTATAAACTACAGACAACATTTGAGGTTTCAGACCTCAAATTATATAAAGAAAAAATGTAATATTTATAAAGTTTTAAGAGTTCAGAAATCAATATTTGGTGGAAAAACTCTGGTTTTTAATCACAGTTTTTTTTTCTTGGCATCATGTTCTCCTCCACCAGTCTTACACACTGCTTTTTAATAACTTTATGCTGCTTTACTCCTGGTGCAAAATTATTTTTAAAAGCAGTTCAGTTTGGTGGTTTGATGGTTTGTGATCATCCATCTTCCTCTTGATTATATTCTGGAGGTTTTTAATTTGGGAAAATCAAAGAAACTCATCATTTTTAAGAGCTCGCTTATTTTTTTTCCAGAGCTTTATGCTATATAAACATTTTTTTAATAGGAAATCCTATTTTGATTATGGAGGAATCCTGGACATTTATACTGTTAGCAATCAAGCTCAGTTCTAAAAAATACAGCTTAAACCAATTTACGCACCTCTACTTCCCAAAAATATACAAAGATAAATAAATAAATAAATAGCGATAAAAGAAAAAAGAAAGTAAGAATTAGCGGTAATATATTGCTGTTATTAAGGAATAAAGTTAAAACTAGTAAATTTTAACTAAACCAGACCCAGATTTTGGTTATGTTGGACTAAAAGTTTACTGAGATTATTTCATTATTTTTGTATGAGAAAATGACCCCAGATATCTGGATTACTGGAATATATTTAGCTGGGCCAGAATTTCACCATTATTAAGAATGAGCACCGAGACAAGTAGAGTCAAGCCCCGACTCTGACAGTCTCTTATTATTTTAGTACAAAAGCAGTTCTTTTGTTTTTTTTTTCTTGTGCAATCAATGAGGTCAGTAACGCAGAATCATCACAATCTCTTCTGCTAAATCCCTGAAACAGGTTTGAGTTTGTCTGCTGTTACTTTTCTCACTAAACCCAGAAAAGATGTTGTCGCCATTGTTCTTTATATCAATATTAAATATTAAATAGCTTATTTTAGTTGATTTACTGGGTGAAGAACATACTAGGGCTGCACAATATAATTTTGAACAATATATATCGCGATATTAAACAATGCAGGGCCCATGATGTCACAAGCCCATTAGTCTAATGGATTTGTTTAGCTACCTGAAGTTGCAGCCATTGCTCATCTATAATACAGCTTATCTACAGGGGTTATACAATGAAACTGAAACACCTGTCATCATTTTAGTGCGGGATTTTAGGTTTCATGGCTAAATTGGAGCAGCCTGGTGTTCAATCTTCATTAATTGCACGTTGCACCAGTAAGAGCAGAGTGTGAAGGTTCAGTTATCAGGGTAAGAGCACAGTTCTGCTCTAAATATTGCAATGCACACAACATTATGGGAGACATACCAGAGTTCAAAAGAGGACAAATTGTTGGTGCACGTCTTGCTGGAGCATCTGTGACCAAGACAGCAAGACTTTGTGATGCATCAAGAGCCACGGTATCCAGGGTAACGTCAGCACACCACCAAGAAGAACCAACCACATCCAACAGGATTAACTGTGGATGCTGTAAGAGGAAGCTGTCTGAAAGGGATGTTCGGGTGATAACCCGGATTGTATCCAAAAAACATAAAACTACGGCTGATCAAATCACGCAGAATTCAATGTGCACCTCAACTCTCCTGTTTCCACCAGAACTGTCCGTCACCACAATCAATTATTGTGCTCTAAAACCAGGTGTTTCAGTTTCATTGTTCAACCCGTATAGTATTTCAAGCCGATTTTTAAAAGTCATTCTGCTTAGTTATGCTATTTGATTATCATTACGTCAGTAAAATTTCTGATTTGTCCACTTAAAATAGTCATTATGACAGGGCTAGTTTCAGTTCTGAGGAAGCAGACGGCTGAGTGAGACTGAAAGAATTTTATAAAGTATGTGCAGCAGGTTTCTCAGAATTTTTTTAAAGGGCAAGGCTTTTAGTGTTCAGATTTTTTAGTGTTTTCTTTCCTTCTTTCAGTTTTTCTTAAAGATCTCTTTCCGCTAAAATCCTCTTTTTCTTGTTCTTTGTGAAATACAACAGGTCTCTCTGAGTTAAAGCTACAGTAACTTTACAAAACTCGGATATTCTGAGATCAGGCAATGCAGTATGTCCTTTAAATTAAACTTAAAAATATATGTGATAAAATATAACAAAAGCATTTTTGGTATTTTCCACTGTAAAGTTTTCTTTTAACTACAATACATAATTACCTTAACATCTAAATATTAAAACCTCTTTTTGTGGGTCTCAAGAGGATACAGCCAAACAAACCGAAGGGGTTCCACTGCTGTTACATCAAATAACTCTTTTTTTATTTTTTAGCATTTAGCATTTCTGTAAGCATGCCCACATAACACATAATTTAATTCTCTGTGAGCATCAGTGGTCTTTACCACGTAGCCTGAAGCAACCATGAGTTAAATTGTACAGAAAGTCCAAAAAATCAATTAAAACTAACAGTATAAATGTGCTAAATATCAATATGATGCTTGTTACCCTTTTAAGCCTTATTTTTATTGATTAGTTTAGCGATATAAAAACGTTTTATTGACTTTTATTCCTGCTAAATGCTTTTATTTCCCAGGGGAAGGACATTGTGTCCTGCTCTCACTGTAAAATTGTGGAGATCATATAAAATATAAAAAAAGATTTAACTTCTTGTCTCTGGACTACTTAATAAAGAATACATACTTTTTGTATTGTTTTCTTAAACTGTAAAATGTCTTAGAAACAAATTACAAATTAAAACTGTGATTATGAACTTTTATGTTATAAAAATAGACTTTAAAAGTTTACTTTAGTCAGTTTAAAGCAAATAAAATAACTGATGCTTGCAGCATCTAATTTTTTTTTACCAGTTTATATACAAAATGGTAAAAAAAATGAAAATGATGTTAATATGATGTTATCATATTATATTATAATATATTTTTACATCACCTTTATAATATGGTTTAAATGTTCAGTTGGATACAGCTCACACAAATATATTTAAATTATAATAAATAGTGGGGAAAATAGCATATTAACAGTATACTCAGTATATATTTTGTGTACATTTATACTATTTTAATTACAAACAAGTAGTAATTAAGTACAAATTAGTGGTTCAGCTTAATTTAAGTATACTTTCATACTTTTCATAAGGGAACAAATGTGTTTCCCACCATACATTTGCACAGTGGACTAAATGACTTCTTTCTCTGATGAATCCCACAGTGATATGGGGTAGTAATTTCACTCAGAGCAGAGTGATGAACTGATGAACTGAGTGTGCTGATTTGAGGTCGTTGGCAGACACATAAATTGAATCTAGATAATCCAGTATAGATAATCATATTGTTTCTACAGTTATTTTAGTGTGTAGTGTGGCAGAGGGAGGCGTTTCTTGTGTTTCTACAGAAAACTCTAAAACTCAGCTCACTGGTGTCACTTAGTAATTTTAAACTTTTAATATCTAACCACCTTTAAACAGCCTGTAAGTGTTTTACCTAAAGTTCTCCTCCGCTAAAATCCATTGTCTGCAGCAGCTAGTAAAAGAAAATATTCAGAAAAACGATCAGAGTCGATCAGGAAAAGCACCGTGTCTACATCAACCCGTGAATTAATATTCATGGCCACGCCCACCTCAGCTCGGGACCGCCCACAAGCAGAGATGAAGCGGGGCGGTGACGCCGTCTCGTCAGATAGGACATAACTAACAATGCTAGGAACAGCATGCAGTTCATTCCTGTGTTATTTGTGCGAATAACACATCAGTGTTTATATACTTTACCCAGTAATTCAGAGCTAAGAAACAAATGGTTAGAATTAGTCTATGGAGGAACAACACCACCAGCCAAGTACAATAGAGATAGGTAGGTGTATGTTTAGAACAGTTCTGTTTACACTGGTAAAAGCAGATTTTTACTTTCTGGACCTGGACTACCCACCTCTGTGTGTAAGTAACTATAGGTTTAAATAGGATCTCCGGTGGATTTGGTGTTTTACAGAGACTCTATGACTAGGTCAGTGGCTGAACTGAACTTAGCAGGGCATTATTATTACACATGTTGTAACGTAACATATGACATTGCAAAGACTGTTATTAATGTAAAAATGTCTTTATATTAACTGTTGTCCGTCTCACTGCCTCCTGGTGTCGCAGTGGTGTTAGCCAATCAGAGGCGATATGTTTGCATGTATGAATATTCATGAGTAATAGCTGAAATCCAATCTTCCAATCGTTTAGGGATATTTAAACTTTAACAGTCCAGAGTCCCTTGTAAATAATATATAAAGCTAAAAAAAATTAGAAAAAGATTCAGCAACTATAAGGCAACTGACTGAAATCAATTAAAACATAAACATAAATATCACATGCTATTTAAAACACATGTTATTATTCAATACGTCTCATTCTCTTACAGCAAACTGTGAGCAGGAGTTTAGTGTTTGCAGTTTTGTCAAGGAGTGAAATATATAAACATATATAAACACATATAAACACATTCACTTGTTTAAGTCAGTCTTTGTCTGCTGCCACATTGAAAACGTCTACATGAGGTTTCTTTATTTAATTTAAAACACTGCAAATTGCATTCGCTACAATTTGGTTAGTCTGCAATTCATTCACATGCCTCCTATTGTGGCTGACAGAGAGCCCAGAGATACACTGCTGGTGGAAGAGTGTGTGTGTGTGTGTGTGTGTGTCTCTATTTATTACTCCCACTATTTACAGTCATGTGGAAAAATTTGAACAGCCCATTGAAACATTTAAACATTTGGACTTTTGATCTTTATTTGAACAATAATGATAAATTGATTTAATATAACTAAACACATAAAACTGAACACCAGTTAAAATAGTTCCATTGCTGCTCTGTTTGTTTGTAGCTGCGCTGTTTGGTTTGTAAGCGCCGCATCGTTGCTAGGTTACCTGTATGTGGGCGGAATAATACATGGAGAGCTTCGGTTAGTTAAAGTACATTACCGGCTGATAACGGCACTCACAGAACTAACTGTGGTATAATGTGGATTAATCACAGAATTGTTGTTGTGTGACATTGTTTCGTTTGTTTATTTAAGAAAAGTCACTTTAAGGTATAATGGATGTGGTCTTTCATTTTTTTTTACTTGCCAAAGTGTCGGATCAAAAAAACGTGACACAGTTCTGACACTAAAAACTTCTGACCTGTTCTGTTGTTAAAGAGCGTCGGAGTTATTTAAAATGCATCGGAACCAGCCGAGTGATTTTATGAGTGATTTTAGGGATTTTTTGGGGATTAGAGTGAAGTGATCTGGAGAGGCTGAAACACTTCTCAACACTTCAACACAGATCATTAAGAAGATACACATTAGATTAAGATAATCACGGGATTATAATGGAATAAGCAAGACCTTGAAATAAGTGCAGAACTGCAGAAAGTGCAGAAACCAGGCTAATATGCAGATGGGTTTGGGGCCGGTCGTTGTGTCTTTGGTATTGCATACATTTTGTCCACATTATAATGTGCAAAAAGCATGAACTGATTCTCTTAATTAATCATGGGTGTGTTTAATTTTGGGCGTAACGTGAAATAAACCAGTGTGTCCCTTTTTTTGTTAATAATTTAATTTCAAATTTTTCCCATTTTCTCCCCAATTTACACGGCCAATTACCCAACCCACTATCACTAGTGATGCCTCAACACACCAGGAGGGCGAAGACTAACACATGCCTCCTCCGATACATGTGAAGCCAGCCACCGCTTCTTTTCGAGCAGCCTCCGAGATTGGAGGACAGCGCAGCGGCTCAGTTCTGATACATCAGCTCACAGACGCCCTGTGCTGCAGACATCACCATAGGAGTGATGTGGGGAGAGAGCGCCATCTACCCACCCGGAGGGAGCAGGGCCAATTTTGCTCCCTCTGAGCGCCGGCAGCTTGATGGTAAAGCTGCATGAGCGGGGGTTCAAACCTGCGACCTCCCGCTCATAGTTGCAGCGCTTTAGACCCTCGGACCACTCGGCGCATTACATTCCCTTTAAGGCAGGTGAGCTCCGACTTTGGCGTGTTCGTATCTTAACAGCGCAGCGCTTTTATGCGTCTCAGCAGAGGAAACTGACCTCTTTAAAATTAATGCGTGCACCAGCAGTTTATTTAAGGGAACAATAATGTTATTTTATTCTTTATTCAGTTTATTGTTGATGTATAAGTTGGATTTGTACTCTGCACAGTGCACACAGTGCTCCACGGTGCAGAAGATAGGATTGGATGACTGACTGTTGACTGTTGTCAGGGTTTTAAACAGTCAGTGGAGCACCTGTGTTTTCCACCACCAAGATAAACATGCAATACTCCAGAAATGTACCTTTGTGTGGATCTTAAAAAGACCTTTGCCTGCTGTTTGAGTTTGTTCACCCTGTTCAAAAGGCCACTCACTGCTCTTTTTAAATATCTGTACTGATAACCGGTCAGATACCATCAGCTGCATGAAATCCAATGAGCTCACTTCAGAATTAATTCATCATTTATTTAATTATATATTTTATTTTATTTAATCAAAACTTAAGCATCGGGATGATGTGCTTTTGCGCAATTGAATAATTTAAAGAGGAATATACAGTACATTTAAGACTAATATTTTTTTTAATAGTGTGCACTATAAAATTTAGTTTTTTTATTTTAATATAATAGTATTGTATTATCTTTGCTACCAATTGATTATATATCAGCTACACTGATCCACCAAACCCTCTGACAGACGCTCCCCACCCACAGGAAGATCTCCACCCACATTCACTCATAACTGTGGGGGAAAAGGTGAAGCGCTCAGTGTTGTGCCTGAGGGCGGAGTAGCTGGAGAGGAGTGTTGAAAGCGTGTTGAAGGAGTGTCAGATCACTAAATACTTACGCTAAGTGATTTGATAGTGTTATGATATACACTGTGAAAAACACTGTTTATTTTTTAACTTCTAAAAGCTAAAAATACAGTGTTCCTTACATTGACTTTGTCTTTTATTTGATCGCAGACAGTATGAACGCAAAATATTTCATGTTTTATCTGCTTTTTTTCATTTTATATATTTATATATGGTGCATCCCACCATTTTATGGTGCATTACCACTTTATAGTGTTGCTATTTGTCACAGCACTTCAAATTTTCACATTTTCACATTTTGGCACTGAGAATGAGGAGACTCTAGTTTAGTTATTTTCTATAACGCATCAATCAATTACTGCGTATCACGCAGTTGGATTTAGAGCATATCTGTGTGTCTCGAAAAGAACAAAAGTCATGTACTAATTCTCTTAATTATTCATGGGTGTGGTTAGTTTTGGGCGTAGCGTGAAATAAACCAATCAGTGCGTCACTTGTCGTTCCTTTTAAGAGCCAGGTGAGCTCTGACTTTGGCGCATTCGTATCATAACAGCGCAGCACTTTTACGCACTTTATGTTGCTATATAATCAACGCTATGTAATATCTCTGCAATTAATGCTGCAACATATGAAATTGAAGGTGTATTAAACAAAATAATATATCTGCAGTGACATAAACTTCAATACATTTAAAGAAACACTATATTATTTATTTTATTTATTTTATAAGCCTTAAAAACATGTACAATTAATTTATGCTCTGTTCCACATTCATTTATAGTGTTGTTTAGTGCACAGTTGTTGGGTGAACATAAGATTAGCATCCATCATGCCCTCAAGCTAAATTAGAGAGAGAGAGAGAGAGAGAGGAAGCGAGAGAGAGAGAGAGAGAGAGAGAGAGAGAGAGGCCTTGAGGAGATTAAAGAGTGAGTTGCATTAGAGGAAAGGAAAGCTAAAAGTCTTGTGAAAACAGCCAATTAGGTTATTTGTCAGCCTTGGGAAAGAGGTGAAGACAAAACCACTTAATAGCACTTGATTCAGATCCAGCACTCGCCTCTGGCTGAATTCTTATGCAGGATTTATCTTTAGGCTTTTTTTTCTGGACTTTAAAGCAAACGATACACTAGACGACTTTTAGACTGAAGACTGAAAAGATTTTTAACCCTTGTGTGGTGTTGATATTTTTGTTACTCGTTTACTTTGTTATTTGTATTTAATTCAGCAAAATTAAGCAATTCTACATTAAAATGCTTTGCACATGCTCGCTTCACCTAAATTGCAAGCAATATAAACAGCTTACATGGTGAATATTTGCCCTTTACCTTTCTTATGTTACATTTCTTTCAAAAAGTGCTACTCTTTTTTTATTAGTTTTTTAATAAAATGTAAAAGAAAATGAATTAAACTCAAGATATGAGTAGAACATTTGTTTAGTTTCAAATTTACAAATGAAGCAATGTTTATTAGCCCTTGGGCAAACATACTGTATGTAATATAAATGTGTGTGTGTGTGTGTGTGTGGGGGGGGGGGGGGGGGGGTGTACAGTGTGTGTTTATCGAAAATGTGTTTTGATATATGTTTTTCACAAAAAATGAGCCAATCCCAATGAGTTTGAGTTAGAAAAAATATTTTTTTAGTATCATTTGATGAAAAATGAAAACGGGTCCCACAGACCCGAACACCACACAAGGGTTAATATAGACTAAAAGACTCAGATTTTGCAAAGACTGGGGATCACGCAGGGTCACTACAGAACTACAACTAAAAAATGTCAACTTTTTCTCGTGGTGTGTTTTGTAATTGTTTAAGCACATGCATTTGTGAAATTCCTTTGTTGATGTGGTTTGTAAGAGGTGAGTTTACAACCTTGTAGCGGTTAGGAAACATCCGCGCTCACTAGGGGTTAAGAGAGCACTTCAGTTTCTGAATCAGTTTCTCTGATTTTGCTATTTATAGGTTTATGTTTGAGTAAAATGAACATTATCGTCATTTAGAGCATTAATTTATTTGCAGAAAATGAGAAATGTCTGAAATAACAAAAAACGATGCAGAGCTTTCAGACCTCAAATAATGCAAAAAATCTCTTCCTCCACCAGTCTTACACACTGCTTTTGGATAACTTTATGCTGCTTTACTCCTGGTGCTGGTTTGTGATCATCCATCTTCCTCTTGATTATATTCCAGAGGTTTTAATTGGGTGAAATCAAAGAAAAGCTCTGTACAAATAAATGTGATTTGATTTGATTTGATTTGATTCGATGATATTTGCATGAGCCACGTCTGAAGACTTAAGAAAATAATAAACACGGTTGATTTGATCTGAACACCAGATTGAGAAAAAAAGATAAAAAGAGTAAAATAGCTTAAAAAATGTTTAGTGTAAGGTCAGCATTGAGGAAAGAAGGTGAGGGGTATAAGAACATATATAGAATTATATAAGAATAAAAGAAAAAATGTGATTTTGTGCTTTTTTTAGACAGAATGAGAAATTAAACCATGACCAGTGCGCTGTAGATCTGTCTAATAAGGCTGTAGTGTGATGTTGGTGAGCATGAGGGTCTGGGATCCTGCAGTTTACTAGTGATAGGGGGAGTTTATATAAAAAAAAGGATTGGATAATTGTCTAAATTGGGTATAAAAAATGATTTAATTAGAAATAAATACAAAAAACTACAATAAATGACTCTTATCTGTGTTCTTGAACACGAGCACGCTGTGACCCTGCTTTATCATTACCTGCTGCGCAGTATTTCATAATAAGCAGAATCAGAGCTCGTCTCAGTGGAATGTGAGAAACATTCCCATTCACGTTCTTCACTCAGGACCAACCTGTTCAGTCACATCCTGCTGCCTGAGCCTGCAGCTACAGGACCTGCAGTTAACACTGTGCTCACAGCGCTCACTCTGCTGCTGTTTTCATTTCATAGCCATTATATTGTTTTTAAAGGAAAGATTTAAAATCTTCCTTTCACTTCATTTGCTTAAGCTTCTTAAAGCTCTAACTTTAACATGAACCTTGTCTCTGGTTTAATTGTGTTAAACAGGGCAGGTAACAGAGTGTTTATGCTTAAGGTTTTTTTTTTTTTTACTGCAGCGTTGCAGAATTGTCGTGGATTCAGTGGGAAATGGAAATGTTTCGCTAAAAGCAGTTAGTGGTCATTAGTTTATAAGGTGGTACACCAGATAACCTCTGAAAATGCACAATGCACGCACATATATTGTTTAAGCATCGTCATCGCGATGTGTGCGTGCACAATAGTGACATCGCAGGACGTGTGATGTCGCTCTAGGCAATTAAATCAAACACGTCATGCTGAAATGTTTAGATTCTTGACACAAGAAGTAAAGAAGTAGATGCACAGCGCTGTCTCTGTGTCTGTGTGAGTGACAGGCTGCTGCTGCCTGAAAAGCGTGAGGGGGGGGCAGGAGTAAACAGGAGGTAACCGCATGCATGGCCTCCATCATCCACATGGTTGGGCACGTGCTCGTAAACGTGAGCACGTGTCTAAAGCTGTGCTCCTCAGTGCAGCACAGTTTATCAGTGCAGATATTTCCAGTTACAGCTGAATTCACACTTTTAATCCCAGAAAAACAAACGCTCTTATTTACCTTAAAAAAAGGCATTTAAATGCTGATTAAAGAGTCGATCACTGTTGTTTTGCTGTTTTCCTCGGGTTTTGAGAGCTCGGCGCTGACAACTCAGCTCCTGATTGGTCTGGACTCCGCAAGACAGAGCTTGGATGGGGGCGGGGCTGGTGATGTCATGGGCCCTGCATTGTTTAAAATCTTTGAAAAAAGAACATTTGCAATGTGATTTTTTCCAATATTGTGCAGCCCTAACATCTTTAAGTTTTAACTTTTATTTTATACTTTAAATTTATTTCTGTTTAGTGTATAACCTATCAGACTCTTTACGCAAACACACGCTCTGTACAGAGTTCTTTACTAAGTTCCCGTAAATTAGGATTCATGAAAATAATAATAAATAGGAATCTGAGGGTAGTTTGTTACTCATGTGCTGCATGAAGCACATGCACTTAAAAAAATGTTGTCAGATTATACAATATATCTAGTAAATACTTGTGGCTAGTGTCTTTGAAATTTAGAATATTATATAAGACCAGCTGGTACTTTTGGCAGTGTGGGCAGTGTGCCAAGTCCTGCTGGAAAATGAAATCTGCATCTCCATAAAAGTTGTCAGCAGCAGAGGGAAGCTGTAAGATATGAAGTGCTGTAAGATTTTGCAGGGAAACAAAACTGTACTGAGTTTAGACTTGATAATAAAACACAGTGGATCAACACCAGCAGATGACAGACATGTCTCTCCAAACCATCACTGATCATCAGTACATTTTACTTTATTTCATTTAAAGTAATTCAAGGGATCAGAGTCTGGAGGAAGAGTGGAGAGACACACAGTCCAAACTGCTCCAGGTCTAGTGTGAAGTTTCCACCAATCAGTGATGGTTTGGAGAGATGTTTTATTTATGTTAAAAAATCCACCGGAGATCCTATTTAAATCTACTGTATGTGTGCTCTGTAACAACCTTATCAGTGTGGTGGTGCTTTTTCTGCAATTGGATTTAGAGATTTGATTGAGTAAGTTGATCATGCAGATCCTGAAACCTGCAGAAGAAGCTTTCTTTTCTGGTAAACTTTGTTTTTTTTTTAAGAGGTGAGAAAAGGTCCTTTCAGTCTTGTGACTCTATGAGTGGTGAGCATGCA
Source organism: Astyanax mexicanus (assembly GCF_023375975.1). Classification (NCBI taxonomy): domain Eukaryota; kingdom Metazoa; phylum Chordata; class Actinopteri; order Characiformes; family Acestrorhamphidae; genus Astyanax; species Astyanax mexicanus. The sequence continues at coordinate 1,368,913 of NC_064413.1, forward strand.
GTAACAGGATAAAGTAAAGTTCAACACGTTTATTTATCTTCTGTACAAATCTAACAAGCTCTTAATTCCTTACAGCAACTTAAGCAGAAATTCTGTGTGGCATCCTTTTGTGTTATTTGTGTTGCACTTACTGCACTGATTTAATAAACCTCTATACTTATTAAGATTTTTAATAATTATTAAGATTGACTAAGACCCACAAATGTTGTATCTCCTGTATTTGATTATTATCATTTGTGTATTGTAGTGATATTTGATTTAAATATGAATACAACCTGAAAACAAAGCAGATTCAGCTGTAGGCTGTCCAACAGTAGGTTGATTTACCAGTTTGAGGAGCTCTGCATTCTGTTAAGGTTTGTTTCATTTTGTGCAAGATGGTACATGATACAGCAACGTAGGCTATCGTCTACAGGGGGGGGGGGTGGGGGGGGATGATCCAGTCGTGTAAAAGCACAGAGAGACACAGACACAGGAAGTAAATTAACTCAAAACGTACCTTTATTAGTAAAACTGCCCTTCATCCACACCCAAAACTAACTTAAAGAAACATAATAACGGCCCAGTGCAGCTCTAATCACTTTAGTGTCTTATATGCCAGTCCAATGTGGGCCAGCTGGGACAGACCGGGGCTGCATGTCATGGTGTATTTGTGCCATTTAATGGTACAATACTTTCTGGGACAACATATCGTTCACAAATAAAATCTATTCTATCTATCTCTCAATGCATCGTGACAGTTCTAGTTGTTTATGATGCTGCACATTAAATTCTTCCTCAACTTTCATTGTCTGCAGCAGCTAGTAAAAGAAAATATTAAATATGTATAAAAACAAGGGTTAGGGATCAGGAAAAGCACCGTGTCTACGTCAACCCATGAATTAGTATTCATGTGACGCCATCTCATCAGATAGGAGATAACTAACAGCGCTAGGAACAGCATGCAGTTCACTCCTGTGTTATTTGTGCGAATAACACATCAGTGTTATTTGATTGATTATTGAGCTTTTCATTGATTACAAGATGAATGGCATTATTCAGAACAAACTTTTTATATTTTTCCCAACAGTTTGCCAGGGAACAAGCAACAAACTAAATCTACTGTCCCAGGCAGACGACCACTACCGAGCGTTGATGAAGATGTACAGTAACTGTACTGTAGTGCTGGAGAACCTGGAGATCACCCACGTAGGAGAGAACTACGACCTCTCCTTCCTCAGGGTCTGTTAAAACACCTACACTCCAATAAAAACAGAATTAACAACTTGAATTAGACATTATTTATTGGCCTTTCCACCGAATCAAGTGCCTGAAAACAGTGTGCATGCATATATAGTGATATTTCTTGTCATAAATATTAATTATTTGAACATGCAGCCAAACATTTTATTAAAATAAAGACTTTCTTGAGAGAAAACAAAAGGAATTATTGGACCTTATACATGAGTTTTGTAACCTTTGTAATCTTTGGATTAGAAGCCTGAATTTGACCAGTACATATTTTGAATAGTTAAATATATATGTGTTTTATTAGATTCTGAGTTGAAAAAAGCTTAAAAAAAAAAAAAATATATATATATATATTTACGCCCCCTTCTACTGTTGTATGTAAAATGTATTAAAATGCTATAAATCATGTATTTCTTCTTACTGTTCTTTTGATTTGCAGAGTATTGAAGAAGTTGGAGGTTATGTCCTCATAGCGATCAACGATGTGAACGTGATCCCCTTAGAAAACCTGCGTTTAATTCGGGGACACTCCCTTTATGAGGGTAAATTCGCCCTGGCTGTGATGGCCAACTATCACACGGCAAACAGTTCATCTGCTGAGAGCAGCATCCCCACCGGACTGAGAGAACTTCCTCTACGGAACTTAAGAGGTAAGAGGGGTTGATCTATTTTGCAACATTTAATAGTATGATCTGTTATAATACACATTTATTACATCAGGTAACACCTTAGAGGAAGGCTTGGGAATGCCCACATCTGGGAGGGGTAGTTTGGGAGGGGCACTGGGTGATGTATGGGTTTAGGGGTGGGGCAGGAGAAAGAGACGAGCTGATTGGCAGAGCTGCAGCAGCAGCAGTAGTAAGCCTCTGATAGCGGTGAGACGCAGATGGTTGGACGTTGTCAGCAGGGGGGCGGTATTATTGATTGATTGCTTGCTTGATTTGCATATTGTGATGAGGTGTTTGCGTACCAAAGTCACAGAAACATCATCCACGCTTATGGTTAAACACATTTGAACCTGAGAGGAGCTGCAGAGGCAGAAATTATCTCAACAAAAATGTTTTTTAAAGGTTAGAACATATTTTTATGCAAATTTTAGGCGGAACTGATATGTTTTATTACTTTAAAGAAACACATTTTAGATATTAATTTAAAAACTATGTTTTAGGGTTTAGTGGCTCTTTAACAGAATACAGAACAATGAGTTAGAAGGAGTTTCTCATTCTTGTTACTGACATTCACTCCTGTTACTAAAACTCACTCCTGTTACTAAAACTCACTCCTTTTACTGGAACTCACCTCTGTTAATGGCGTTTATAACTGTTACTAAAACTTACTCACTCCTGTTACTGGAACTCACTCCTGTTACTGGAACTCACCTCTGTTAATGGCGTTTATAACTGTTACTAAAACTTACTCACTCCTGTTACTGGAACTCACTCCTGTTACTGGAACTCACCTCTGTTAATGGCGTTTATAACTGTTACTAAAACTTACTCACTCCTGTTACTAAAACTCACTCCTTTTACTGGAACTCACCTCTGTTAATGGCGTTTATTCCTGTTACTAAAACTTACTCACTCCTGTTACTGGAACTCACTCATGTTACTAGTACTAATTCCAATGAAAGAAAGTTACAAGATAATAAACAGTAATGAAAATTAAGGGAAAAATACAAGAAATTACTAAAAGTACTAAAAGTGACTGTTACATCATTTTGTTCTTAACAAAGTACACAATTTATATCAGTATAGCTTTTAAATGTAATCCACATTCATCAAGATCCAAGGTGTGATTTTCGTATTTAACTTCTCACAGTTTCTCACATTTTTCTCATTTATTTCAGAGATTTTGAGAGGAGGAGTTCGGATCGCTCGTAATCCAAGACTCTGTAACATAGAGACTATTAAGTGGCACGATATCGTGAGCAAGGAAAGTACAAATGCGGTGATAACCTCAGAAAGCACTGACTCTACATGTAAGTCTATACTTTCTTTTATTATTATTATTATTATTATTTATTTATTTATTTATTTATTATTTCTTTGTTTGTATTTTTAGCTTAATTTTAACTTTTTTTGTATTAATATTATCATCTTTTTATCTTAATTTCTTAATTAAACCAAGTTTCACTATTCATTTTTTATTCTTATTTTATTTTTATTTTTACCTTTTTTTAATCTTTTATTTACTGTTGTTTTAATATGATTAAATGTAGTTATTATTTTCTTTGTCAATTCAATCCCTGTTTTAGTACATGCTCGGCCACATTGAAAATGAGGGTTGCCCTCAATGTAATTCCGAGTTAAAAAAAAAAAGGTTGATTGATTGATTGATTGATTTTGATCACTGTTGAACAGATAATATGAATATCTTTAATATACACTACATGGCATATACAAAAGCATTGGGATATCTGCTCATTTACTGTTTCTCCTGAAATCAAATATATATTTAAAAAGAGTCGCTGAGTAAAAAGCACTGCCACTATGATATGGACATTGCTGGTTCGAATCCCGGTCATGTAGCTCGCCATCAGCTGCCAGAGCCCTGAGAGAGCACAATGTAGTGAATGTGTAACACAACAAAAAACAAGTTACAAGCAAGTTAAACAGTTTAGAAAAGATTTAGAACATAAAATATTATTAGTAATAAGTAGTCATATGAAATTTTTAGGAAATTTATTATAATATTTTCTTCTTCAGGTAAACCATGTGATAAAAGTTGCTATAATGGATCATGTTGGGCACCAGGACCGGAAAACTGCCAGAAGTGTAAGTATATTATTTTATGTGTGTATGTACATTTCATATATATAAATCTATAAATGAAATGTTTAGAGGAGTATTTCTTTGGCTTCTTTTGCTCTCAGTGACTAGGCTAATCTGTGCAGAGCAGTGTTCACATAGATGCAAAGGTCCCGCCATTGCGGACTGCTGTAATGAACATTGTGCTGCTGGATGCACTGGACCGCTGGCTACAGACTGCTTGGTGAGTTCATGATGAGTTTCTTTGATTTTAGCAAATAAAAAAAAACTCTGGAATAAAATCAAGAGGAAGATGGATGATCACAAGCCATCAAACCACCAAACTGAACTGCTTGATTTTTTGCACCAGGAGTAAAGCAGCATAAAGTTATCCAAAAGCAGTGTGTAAGACTGGTGGAGGAGAACATGATGCCAAGATGCATGAAAACAAACTGTGATTAAAAATCAGGGTTATTCCACCAAATATTGATTTCTGAACAGATTATTTGAGGTCTGAAAGTTCTGCATCTTTTTTGCTATTTCAGACATTTCTCATTTTCTAATGAGACAATAAATGAGAATATTTTTATTTGTAATTTGGGAGAAATGTTGTCTGTAGTTTATAGAATAAAACAACAATGTTCATTTTACTCAAACATAAACCTATAAATAGCAAAATCAGAGAAACTGATTCAGAAACTGAAGTGATCTCTGCATTTTTTACAGAGCTGTAGATGTTGCCAGCCATATTATTATTTTTAATTTAAAGTTTTTAGCTTTTAGCTACATTTACCCCATTACTGATAAAACAGGGGGACAGAAAGGGGTCAGACTCTCCACAAACTTTTTGCTCTAGTAATGTAGGAGGTGTGTTTTTAGATTCGTGGTTCTCCTTCTCTTTCTTTGTAATTACATTGGCAGTATGTAGCCGCTGTTCCTGACTCCCAGTCACAGACTGAGTCAGATATCTAGTATGCCAAATATTTGTCAGGCAACTCTGCGATCAGTCAGTGCAGCTATTGTGACACACTATGGGTTGATTTCTTCTGGGTACAACTATTTTTTGATGATAAAAGTATTTTTAAGTGTATGAAAGGATATACATTGTTGCAAAAAATAAGTTAAGTTACGTTTTTTTTTTTTTTTTTATGTGTACCGCTCAGGCCTGCAGAGAGTTTAAGGATGATGGGATGTGTAAAGACGCCTGTCCCCGGCTGATGCTGTACGACCCCAACCTTCACCAGCTTGTAGTGAATCCTAACGGCAAATTCAGCTTTGGAGCCACCTGTGTAAAAAACTGCCCACGTAAGTGTTTAAAAATGTATTTTGGCTTTTAAATCCTCGTCAATGTCTATTTTTTTAGTAATTAAATGTACTTCTGTGTCATTCTCATGTATTATAAAGATATATTACACACAGAGTGATCTATTTTAAGCGTGTATTTCCAATGAAAACACAAAAATCAGTGTCTCAATTGGTACTTTTAGCAGTGTGGACAGTGTGCTGGACAGTCCTGCTGGAAAATGAATGTTCATGTTCTATTAGTTTTACTGTTTTATTTTTGAGATCAGATGTTCAGTAATTAGATTGGTAGTGCTGGGTAACTTTCCTTATACTCAGCTTTACTAAAAGTATATTAATTTATTGATATAAATTTATTGTTAACACTAGGAATTTGTACTTTTAGCTAGAGAGAGAGAATAAAAATATATATTTAAAAAAAATGAAAAATTAATTTGAATTAATTTTCAATTAATCAGGGAATACATTTTTTCCCTCTTCTTTAAAAATTTCAGCATTGAAAAAATGTTGATTCACTTTTTTTTTCACAAAATCAACATTAATTCAACTTTAAATTTGAGCTGGAATTGATTGTGGTATACAGAAGTCCCACATGCATCACTCTCAGAAATATAGTTGGTAACAGAAGCTGGTGTCTGTTGTTAATAGTTCAGTACTGTAGGATGTAGTTAATGAAAATACTGTATATAAATCAGATTTGCTCGTTTTGTTTTCTATAGATAATTATGTGGTGACGGATCACGGAGCTTGTGTTCGAACCTGCGGAGACAAAACTCATGAAGTGGAGGAGAATGGAATTAGAAAATGCAAGAATTGTAATGGACCCTGCCCAAAAGGTGATATATATACATAAATATATATATACATAAATATAAATATATATATTAGCCTTAGCCTGTGTCTGTTTTTTGGTTCCTTGTGCTACACATGGCTCTGTTTTTGTTTTGGTCTTGTTTCCGCCTTAGCCCCGCCCTGTTATCTGTAACCCCTCCTGTCTCATTTGTAACTCCACCCGCTCATTACCTCCACAGGTGTCCCTAGTGTTTGCCTGTGTATAAATACCCCCATGTGCTCCTTTGTTCTCGGTCGTGCTTTATGTAACACGGAGGAGGAGGCCGGATGCAAATGCAAGTCGATTTTATTTGACATAATAAGACAAACCAAAAACTAGGACAAACAAATGACTTAACCAGTTCAAAACAAACAAAGAAGTGAAATAAACTAACAAAGAATCAAACAATATAAAGAAAACAAACCAGAACTCTGTAGACAAAACACAGATTAACATCCAGACACGGTTGAACAGGACAGCATCAAACAAAAAGCACGGCAGAAAACAAAGGAGCACATGGGGTATTTATACACAGGCACACACTAGACAGACACAGGCTAAGGTGTGACAATATATATATATTGGCTGCTATACAGTGTCTATCCATATACTGTAAATTACAAAAGTGCTTGTTATATACAGTTACCAAGCTGCAATACATAACCAGTATTCTATATTCTGCTAAAAAAGTGAATATTTGTCAACATCATACAGATTTTAAAAATAAATCATGAATGTTTTTATTTATTTATTTATTTTTTTTTAGTTTGCAATGGACTCGGAAACGGGGAGCTGGCCGGCATCATGACAGTCAACGCATCTAACATAGATACCTTTCAAAACTGCACCAAAATAAATGGAGATATCTCAATATTTGCAACAACATTACGTGGGTAAGAAATCTATATATATTTATCACATACAACTCTGGAGAAAAAAGAAGAGAGCACTTCAGTTTCTGAATCAGTTTTTCTGATTTTGCTATTTATAGATAAATGTTTGAGTTTTATTCTATAACATTTATATTCGATAACATTCTAACATTTCTCCCAAATTACAAATAAAAATATTCTCATTTTGTCATAAAATCAATTTCTTCATATAATAAAATACATCTAGTCCAATTCATATTCATAAAGTTTTAAGAGTTCAGAAGTAATCAATATTTGGTGGAATAACTCTGGTTGGTTTTTAATCACAGTTTTTTTCATGCATCTTGGCATCATGTTCTCCTCCACCAGTCTTACACACTGCTTTTGGATAACTTTATGCTGCTTTACTCCTGGTGCAAAAACTCAAGCAGTTCAGTTTGGTGGTTTGATGGTTTGTGATCATCATCCATCTTCCTCTTGATTATATTCCAGAGGTTTTTAATTTGATAAAATCAAAGAAACTCATCATTTTTAAAAGCTCTCTTATTTTATTTTTTAAGATCTGTGACACACATGATGATATAACTGAATTCAGCTAAAAAAAAATGTTCTTTTCCAGAGATCCCTACACAAAAACGCCTAAACTGGATCCTGCTAAACTGGATTATTTTAAAACAGTGAAGGAAATCACAGGTATATAAATATAATTGTTTAGCCATTTGTTTTAAGACTGCTGAGTCATACCAGAAAATTGCAAAATGTGGCTATAACAGCATGAATTCAAGTTTTTTTTAAGGTAATACAGGAATAAAACACTAATAATTTACTAGTTCTTAAGCTAAAAACTCATATTTAGTATTTTAAAGAAGAAAAAAACATGTTTATCAATATGTTTCCATTTAAATTTCTTTTTTTTTTGCTTCGAAAAAAATAAGAAACACCAACCTAAGTTGAGTTTTAGTATTGGTGCTGATATGTTTTTGCGTCAAAAACATTTTTAGAACATTAATTCTTGTTTATGAACTTGAACAGGGTTTCTGCTGATACAGGCCTGGCCTGAGAACCTCACCTCACTGAGTCCCTTTGAGAATCTGGAGGTCATCAGAGGCCGAACCCAACAACAGTGAGATCTATTTTTTCAAACATATGTGCTACACTTAATTTTTTTTTTATATTTTATAACATATATTTATTTTATGTTTTTTTTTCTGTAAATTATATCTTTTAAAATGACAATAATACACAAGTTACTAAACAAAACAGTGAAAATGAAGTGAAATGCATGAATTATCTGTTCTTAAACAGGTTGTAGCTGCTGATTTAATGAAACTTAAATAAAAAATATATATATATATTTTTTTTTTTCAACATTTTACACAGAATTATTGTTGCTATGCAGATGTGTTATTGTCAAATATAGGTTATAACTACAAGAAAATAAATATAAGTTGTATTTTTATGGAGTAATACTTAATAAATTTTGGTCAGAGTGCCATTATTGTGCAGTAATGGTAATCCAACATCGCAACATCTCTCAACAGGCTTAACTAACTGTGGTACCTTAGAGATGGTTGTAATGCTATGCTCAGGAATCTCAGAGATACAGATATATATGTATTTGCATTTTACACAGATTTATTCAGTCTGAAATAAAAACACTAGAATTTTAGGAATGCATATAATATAATTATATTTTGATAGCACAATTTTTTTTATTAAATAAGATGTTGGACTTAACCCAACCTGATTATAGTCTCATCTTTACCTTTTTTTTAGCATTTTATAAACACAGGGATTTTGATGCATTGAATTATGTAAAGTAGTTATTATGTAGAATTATGTAATATAAATGCAATATAGTTTATTATTATTTATTTGGATTTGTGGGGTGAAAAGAAAAGAAAATGACACATTTTAATTGATTACTATTGCTCTAAACAAAAAAAAATGCACAGAAATTAAAATATTCCATTCTTTTTTATCATGAGGATGTTGAAGGGTTAATATAAGACAAAAATCATCTTTAAAATGTCGCATCGTGTCTTTTAAAAACAGTGGAAGGGTCAGTTTCGCTGCGTTGAACATCGCCCACATAGAATACCTGGGTCTTCGTTCTCTGAAGGAGATCAGCGATGGAGACGTGGTGATAAAGAATAACCCCCGGCTCTGCTACACCAACGCCAACTACTGGAGGAAACTCTTCAGATCCGACACACAGACCATTAAAACCCGAGATAATTTAGCTCCCGAGGCATGCGGTAAGAGAATCTGCAATTTGATTGGCTGAGAGGCATTTTATGAGTGACATTATCAGCAGGTAATGCACTGTAACCGAAGCTCTCCATGTATTACTCTGCTACATTCGGCACAGGTAATCTAGCAACGATGCAGCGCTTACAAACCAAATACAAACCAAATACAATGTGATTATACACGACTGGGAGACGTTAAATCCCATAGAGGCACAGTGCAGAAACACTAAGCCATGTCTCCAATAGGCGGCGCAGGCAAAGACGTGATCCCACAAATAAATAAATAAACCCAGTGATTGAAAAATATGCATTATTACACACATTATCAGCCACCGATATCAGATTAAGAGTTGTTGTTATTATTATTATTATTAAAATAAAAACTTAAGTGTCAGTATATTTCCCAGTTAACATATTTCAGGTATTTTAAGTTGAATGTAAGGGGGACTCTTGTAATTCCGCAGGTTATGCCGCTGGGGGGAAATGCCCAAGTAAACAAAACTTTTAATTGCACAGCAGTGCCAATATTACACTTTATAGCACAAATCTCTAGTGTATTATTTCAATTATACCACACTTCCATTATCACTGTTTATTGAAATTTTTTAAAGAGTTAAAGAGGAGGAGAAAATATAATAGGATCTGTTTGGTTATAAAAAAACTCCACCAGGTAAAATACAGTAGTTCCATTGCAGCTCTGCTTGTTTGTAGCTGCGCTGTTTGGCTTGTAAGCGCTGCATCGTGGAGAGCTTCGGTTACAGTGCATTACCAGCTGATAACGGCAATCATAGAACGCCTCTCAGCCAATCACATTGCATGGTCAAAACTCAAAACTAACTGTGGAATAAGAATTAGTAGTACACAAACACACAACGTATGTTACATATAGAGTAATGTTGTTCTCAAAAAGATTTAAGAAATGTGTTTTATTATTATTATTATTATTATTATTATTATTATTATTATTATTATTAAAACATGGATTATATAATATAACGCAGGGTAGGTTTGTAATTATTTGATAAGATGCTCTTTTCTTTATCAGAGGTGCAGAACAGGATGTGTGATGGGATGTGTACTGAGGAAGGTTGCTGGGGTCCAGGACCCTCCATGTGCTTCTCCTGTCGCCACGTCAGTCGTCAGGGGCAGTGTGTCGACTCCTGCAATATACTTGAGGGGTGAGTGCCAATCTATATCATGACAAATTCATTCTGTTTTGGGAGAAAAATAGCACTAGTTTTGAATAATTGATTAAAAAAAATTAACAAGCAGGGCCAAAACCAGGAAACAGCAGCAAAAGGGAGCAAACATACCATAAACGAGAGACAGTCCGAGGGTCATACACTCAGCAGGGTGTGTGTGTGTCACTGACGTGAAGGTGTATTTATGTGGGTGAGGACAGGTGAATTCAATATTCTGGTGATTAACTTTCTGAAGGTGCTGCAGTGACATCGTAAAGTGATCGTAAAGGGCAGTGACGTCAGTGTGTGGTGCGTTCTGGGTATCGTAGTCCAGAAATTGGAGATCACAGATAAAGCTGAGTTTGGGAGAGACAGGAGTGCTTTCAAAAATTCATAATTCTCATAATTCTTGATTAATTTCTTGCAGAATGCCTCGTGAGTACATCTCCAACAACATGTGTTTGGAATGTGACCAAGAGTGCAGGACTCTCAACGGAACTCCAAGCTGCCATGGACCAGTATGTCACATTTACATACTAGTGCAATATGTGAAATTCAAATATTATATAGATGTATTAAACACAGAATGACCTATTTTTAAAGCTTATTTATTTTATTGTTGATGATTATGAAGCTTACAGCCAATGAAAACCCAAAAATTAGTGTCTCAGAAAATTTGAATATTATATAATAAGACCAATTGTTACTTTTGGCAGTGTGGGCAGTGTGCCAAGTCCTGCTGGAAAATGAAATCCAGGATCTCCATAAAAGTTTTTCTCCATGAAAAGACTGCACTGACTTTAGACTTGATAATAAAACACAGTGGATCAACACCAGCAGATGACAGACATGTCTCTCCAAATCATCACTGATTGGTGGAAACTTCACACTAGACCTCGAGCAGTTTGGACTGTGTGTCTCTCCACTCTTCCTCCAGACTCTGATCCCTTGATTTCCTTTAAGAGAAATGTAAAATTTACTGATGATCAGTGATGGTTTGAAGATGCAGATTTCATTTTCCAGCAGGACTTGGCACACTGCCCACACTGCCAAAAGTACCAATTGTTCTTCTATAATATTACAATTTTCTGAGACACTGATTTTTGGGTTTTATTGGCTGTAAGCCATAATCAACAATCAACAAAATACAAATAAACACTTAAAATAGATCACTCTGTGTTTAATACTTTAATAAATGTAATAATTCTGTGTTTAGAAAATAATAATAGTTTTTTTTATGTATTCTCTCAGGGAGCTGATCAGTGTGTTGAATGCGCCCACTTTAAAGATGGCTCCAACTGTGTCTCCCAGTGTGCTAACGGTGTTCCTGGCATGAACAACAGACTCATCTGGACATTTGTTGACAAGAACAGACAGTGCCAGCCGTGCCATCCTAACTGTACCCACGGGTGAGAGAGAATTATACTCATCATCTGGAGCAGGGGTGTCCAAACTTTTTTTGTTGGGGGCCAGAAGGAGAAATATATTTGAAGTCACGGGCCACAGACTCTGTAATAAAACAAATAATTAAACCACTTTAAATAATACTTTTTCCTGATTATTTTCATTTACACACCATTTTACTTGACTTACTATCTTTATCTTTGACAGTGTTGTGTAAACTAAGATTTTTCAAATTGATGTTTCATTTCATAATGTTCATTTTTTATTAATATTAAACTCCTTAATTACGGCAACTTTTAGACTCTTTGGCCCGTTTTTCTGTGCTACAACTGAACACCCTCTCCGCTTTTAAACTCTTTGGCCCGTTTTCTGCGCTAAAACTGAACACTCTCTCCACTTTTAGACTCTTTGGCCCGTTTTTCTGTGCTACAACTGAACACTCTCTCCGTTTTTAGACTCTTTGGCCCGTTTTTCTGCGCTACAACTGAACACTCTCTCCGCTTTTAGACTCTTTGGCCCGTTTTTCGGCGCTACAACTGAACACTCTCTCCGCTTTTAGACTCTTTGGCCCGTTTTTCTGCGCTACAGCTGAACACTCTCTCCACTTTTAGACTCTTTGGCCCGTTTTTCTGCGCTACAACTGAACACTCTCTCCACTTTTAGACTCTTTGTCCCGTTTTTCTGTGCTACAACTGCACACCCTCTCCACTTTTAGACTCTTTGGCCCGTTTTTCTGTGCTACAACTGCGCATTCTCTCCGCTTTTAGACTCTTTGGCCGTTTTTTCTGCGCTACAACCGAACACTCTCTCCGCTTTTAGAATCTTTGGCCCGTTTTTCTGTGCTACAACTGAACACTCTCTCCGCTTTTAGACTCTTTGGCCCGTTTTCTGCGCTACAACTGCACACCCTCTCCGCTTTTAGACTCTTTGGCCCGTTTTCTGCGCTACAACTGCACACCCTCTCCGCTTTTAGACTCTTTGGCCCGTTTTCTGCGCTACAACTGAGCACTCTCTCCGCTTTTAGACTCTTTGGCCCGTTTTCTGTGCTACAACTGAACACTCTCTCCGCTTTTAGACTCTTTGGCCCGTTTTTCTGTGCTACAACTGAACACTCTCTCAGTTTTTAGACTCTTTGGCCCGTTTTTCTGCGCTACAACTGAACACTCTCTCCGCTTTTAGACTCTTTGGCCCGTTTTTCGGCGCTACAACTGAACACTCTCTCCGCTTTTAGACTCTTTGGCCCGTTTTTCTGCGCTACAGCTGAACACTCTCTCCGCTTTTAGACTCTTTGGCCCGTTTTTCTGTGCTTTTCTGTGTTTCTTCTCTTTACCCACTCTCAAACACTTCAACCTTATGAATCATTTAATACCACGGTATTCCATTACACTTAAAAAAACAGATTTGTGGAGTGCAGGACTTATAGATTCCCCTGATCCTCCTGAGCTGTGGATCTCTGCAGCTCCTCCAGAGTGATCATGGGCCTTTCTGGATGCAACTATTCTAATTTTGCAATTTTTTGTATCTTTGACAAGGTTACACACGTACTCTATGAGACAGATATAATTTGACACGTTATTAAATAGGTTCTGTCTATGTTTATGTATTTAGATGTACAGGACCTGGGCTGAAGAGCTGTGAAACACAGAGGTATGCTTTTGCCACTCACAAAAATGTAATTATGGATAATTTCTTCTCAATAAATAAGTGACTGTGTATAATAGTTTTGCATTTTGCATGTGTAAATTTCCTTCTGGCGAGCACAACTATGAAACTTGCGAGCACAAAAAAACAAACCACATGTGGACTGAACAAAATATATATATATATATATATATATATATTTCAGTCATAATTAAACCATATTTAAACACTAAATAATAAAAGTATTAGGCTGTGCTTTTAAGTGCTTCTTTTGTAAAACTTCTGCAAACTTTAGATTTAATACATTTGAATATTTTTCTAAATATACTGTAAATATACTGTTTACACCTTTAATGCTACTGGAAATGAATACATTAAAATGCATTTTAAGCAGTATTTAATTCCATTTTTTATATATATATATATATATATATATATATTTATTTATTTATTTTTATTTTTTTCTGCATACACAAAGTATAATTTAATGCATGGCTTAAAATACATTGAAAATACATGGAAATACAGAGAAAGCGTATTTAATGTGTATTTTCATAAAGTATATTAAATTAAAAATGCACTTTTAGTGTTCTTTACCTAATTTGAACAGACTTTTTTAATGCTCTTAAGTAAACATTTAATGCTCTTTAGTAAAACGCTACTAGCTTTGTGTCGCCTGACTTAAACTACATAGTCGGCTCTCTTTTTTATTACACATTTTCACTATTAAAACAGTTTCCTTCATGTTCTTTAAACTGTATTTACATATTACTGCCTGTTTGTGATTATCACATTATAAATGTTACTCTATGCTTTTTTATAAGTAACTGTATATAATATCTCTCACCTCCAGCTCACAGGTGTCCATGGTGGCTTCAGGTGTGGTGGGCGGGCTCCTGTTTGTGGTGATCGTTTTTCTTTGCATCTTCATTCTGATGCGGCGAAAACGCATCCGCCGGAGGAGGACACTCCGCCGTCTCCTGCAGGAGAGAGAGGTACAGAATGATCAATATATACAGTGTTATATGTGTGATGTTTTTAATTAGTAACATTTTTAACTATTAAACACCTTAATTTATATATTTTCTATATTAAAATTACATTTGTGAAATAAAAGTCAAAAATATTTAATACTTTAATACTAATTTTAAACTGTTTTAGCTCATTTTAGTTTTTTCTTTTATTTTTTATGATCTTTGGTATGTTTTTAAGTTTTGAGTTCACTGTTTTAGCTGTTTTCTTCACATTTCTTTTTAGTTTCTTTCTTTTATTCTATTATTTTTAGGTATTGCTTATTTTTATTGTACTCTTTTATGTGTTTAGTTTTTATTTATTCATCTGTAGTTGAATTTTTATTAGTTCTAATACCTTTTTTTTTACGTATGATTTTATGATTCCTACTCTTAACTTTTTATTTTTACCTTATTTGTTTTATATCTTTATTTTTTTTTTATTATTATCCTTTTTTTAAATAATTCTTATACCTTATTAAAATGCCTTTTTTTAGTATTATTACTTATTTTATTCTATCTACATTTTTTTTTTTTTTGTTGTAGCTGTCAATCCCTTCCCCGCAGTGGCACCTTCTGTTTTAAATACAGTTTTTAGCGTGTTTGGATATGTTTTAACCGGCCACGTGTCCTTAGACTTTAAACTTTCCCCTTAAATGTTGGGTTCAAACTTTGTTTGCCTAAAACCTTGCCTAATGTTTTTCAGAAATACAGAGAGAAACGATTCTGTGGTTCTGTTTTTTCCGGTTCTTTCTGGAGCATAAACACATTAGAATTCACCAAGATAAACCTTAAAAAAACTACTTTATACAACTCTGAAAAGAGAGGGCACTTAAAAATGATGAGTTTCTTTGATTTTATCAAATTAAAAACCTCTGGAATATAATCAAGAGGAAGATGGATGATCACAAGCCATCAAACCACCAAACTGAACTGCTTGAATTTTTACACCAGGAGTAAAGCAGCATAAAGTTATCCAAAAGCAGTGTGTAAGACTGGTGGAGGAGAACATGATGCCAAGATGAACAAAAAAAACTGTGATTAAAAACCAACCAGGGTTATTCCACCAAATATTGATTACTGAACCCTTAAAACTATGATGTATTTTATTATATGTAGTAATGGTTACAAAAAATCTATGATTAATTTTAGGATGTTTATTTTGACACTGGAAACAATTTGATACCAAATGTCAATATGTTAGTACATTAATGATGATATTTACACTGAGTCTGAAAAAACACAATCTGAAAAAGGCTGGGGAATGACGTACATTACATGCCCCTATATACACAATATATAGGTGTTTTTTTAAGGTTTATCTTGATGCATCTTGATGTGTTCATGCTCTACAAAGAACCGGAAACTATTTTCCGCTTCTCTCTGTATTTCTCATAAAAATTGGGCAAGGTTTAAGGCAAACAAAGTTTTAATCCAACCTTTACAGTAAAGGTTTAACGTCTAAGAACACGTGGCTGGTTGAAACAAATCCAAACACAATATATTTCTATATATATTTTTTAAGAATTTTATTTAGTAATCAAATTAAGCTGAGAATAGTGAATATGTGCTAAATCATTGTGTATCATGTGATCCCCTCAGCTGGTGGAGCCTTTGACCCCGAGTGGCGCAGCACCAAATCAGGCCCTCCTCCGCATCCTGAAAGAGACAGAGTTTAAAAAAGTGAAAGTTCTGGGATCTGGAGCGTTCGGCACGGTCTATAAGGTAAACGACTGAACATTATCTTACTGTTCATGTACTGTATTAGTGCATCATATCTGTAGTATTGCACTTTTATTATGGATTCTCTTCCTTTTTTATAAATATCCATATCCATATATAATATTGTTTTTAACACACTTTTTTTCAGGTCAAGTCAAGTAGTTTTATTGTCAATACTGCATATGTACAGGACATACAGAGAATTGAAATTACGTTACTCTCCTTCCCAATTTTACAGCAAGTACAGATAATAGATATAATAAAGGAGATAATGGGAGACACTATGTGTACAATACAGCAGGGACACAAATAGACATACATGAGACAGAAACAACAGGATGCTGAGTGAGTGTGTGCTGGGGGCAGGATTGGGATGGGGGATAGAGCAGGAAGAGAGTTCAGCATCCTCACAGCCTGATGGATGGGGCTGTCTCGCAGTCTGCTTACTGTAAGTTGAATGTTAAATTACGTGTGATACTCAGGGTTTGTGGATCCCGGAAGGGGAGGATGTGAAGATTCCTGTTGCCATTAAAGTCCTGAGAGAAGTCACCTCTCCTAAAGCTAATAAAGAAATTTTGGATGTGAGTATAGTGCACTGATCACAACATAAAATATAAAACACTTGCACACTAATTAACCCATATTTATGCAGTAAAGATTACTGTATATTCATTATGAGCATGTGATAGTTGCTATACTTTTAAACAGTGTTGGGCAGGTTACTTTGAAAAAGTAATTAGTTATAGTTAGTAGTTACTTCTCCAAAAAAGTAACTAAAAATTACTAACTGAGTTATTTCACTACAAAAGTAACTAGTTACCAGTAAAAGTAACTATTGCATTACTTTTGTGTTTCTCACCCCCGATTTAGATGAAAATATCTAAACTACAGTGTAGAATGTCCAGAATGTGTTTTGTGGTCATTCTTTTGACCAATAACAGCAAAGCTAAACTTGCTCTTATACAAATTTATCATTTAATTATCTGCTAGACAATCATAAAATGTGTATACTTTATTACTTGATTACTTTCTACTCTGTGAAACTATACACTTCTATATTATATAATGTATTAAACACAGAGTCATCTATTTTAAGCGTTTATTTCTTTTATTATTGATGATTATGAAGCTCACAGACAATAAAAACCTAAAAATCAGTCTTTTATTAAATTAGAATATTATATAAGGCCTTTTAGCAGTGTGGGCAGTGTGCCAAGTCCTGCTGGAAAATGAAATCCATCACTGATTGGTGGAAACTTCACACTAGACCTCGAGCAGTTTGGACTGTGTGTCTCTCTCTACTCTTCCTCCAGACTCTGCTCCCTTCATTTCCTTTAAATGAAATAAAGTAAAATGTACTGATGATCAGTGATGGTTTGGAGAGTCATGTCTGTCATCTGCTGGTGTTGATCCACTGTGTTTTATTATCAAGTCTAAAGTCAGTGCAGTTTTTGTTTTCCCACAAAATCTTACAGCACTTCATATCTTACAGCTTCCCTCTGCTGATAACAACTTTTATAGAGATGCTGGATGGATTTCATTTTCCAGCAGGACTTGGCACACTGCCCACACTGCCAACAAAAGTACCAATTGGTCTTAAAAAATATTGACTTTTCAATGATCTTCTAATTTTTGAGATGCACTATTTAATGATTGTTAACAAACTGGTTTTCACTTTAAGTTTAACAGTTTAGGCACATAGAAACTAAAGTGAATTAATTACAATTAATATTTTGTATTCCTTACAAAATCTAATATTATATATTATCTTTCAGGAGGCTTACGTTATGGCCAGTGTGGACCATCCACATATATGTCGTCTGTTGGGAATATGTCTGACGTCTACAGTGCAGCTAATAACCCAGCTTATGCCGTTTGGGTGTCTGCTGGATTACATCCGAGAAAACCAAGACAACATCGGCTCTCAGAATTTACTCAACTGGTGTGTGCAGATTGCCAAGGTGAGTCTGAAAACATGTCAAATGCATTATATGTTAGTGTGGTATGATTAAAAAATATATGCCATTTACAAAAGGGGAGATTTATAGAACCATAAAAAATTGGTGGTAAATATCCTATTTCTTTACCATATTAAAGCTGGAGGGAAAACACTCTTTGCAATTGGTTTAGAAATAATATGATTCCATACATCAATATTTATACTTACTGAAATTTCCATCAACAACGAATATATTGATCATATATTTAAAAAGCTACACCGAAGAAAAGCACAAGCAAGTGCTGAAAATACGCAAAAAAGTTTTTAGAGTGGGGGGCGCTGTGTGTTAGCAGTCTAAACGCTGCGACTATTATTGGTTATATCAGTTTTGAATCCCGGTTATGCTGCTTGCCATCAGCTGCCAGAGCCCCGAGAGAGCACAATTGGTCTTGCTCTCTTTTTGATTGCATTGCACAAACAAATAACCATAAAAAAGATGAAGTTCTATCATTAGTGATCCTTCACATGCGCTTTAATTCGCTGTTGGAACCATTGTAAAATATGTTGGTTTGTCTGGCAGAGAGTGTCTTTAGTTCTTGTTCTCTAGTGATTTTTTTTACTCATATTTTTGTGTTTTTTCTTTTTGTTTGTTGCTGCAATTTGATCTTGAGCTTGGTCTTGATCAGATTGATCATGCTTATAGACCAGTTAAACCATCATGCTCACATAATAAAATAAAAAAATATATTTTCTGGTTCAAATCTAAGCTAGTCAGACAGCTTGAGGTGGTCATATGTTATTTTCCAGCAGTAGATGGAGCATGACCGAGAAAAACACATTTACAACAAACATTTGTGCCCAAATAATTACACAGTTTCAGCAAATTCCCCTTAATGGTGTTCCCATGCTGCATTGTTCCTCTCCTAACAGGGCATGAATTACTTGGAGGAGCATCGGCTTGTCCATCGTGACTTAGCAGCCAGGAATGTGCTGGTGAAGACGCCCAATCATGTGAAGATTACTGACTTTGGGCTGGCCAAGCTTCTCAACGCTAATGAGAAAGAGTACCATTCAGATGGAGGAAAGGTACAGTCACTTAAATATATATTTATATATATATATATATATATATATTTTTTTTTTATATATTTTATATTTATTTATTTCAAATATGAGGGGAAAGAGAACCATCTACTGTACCCACCCAGAGAGAGCATGGCCAATTGTGCTCTCTCAGGGCTCCGGCAGCTGATGGCAAGCTGCATGACCGGGATTCAAACTCCTAGCAATCTCCTGAACATAGTGTCAGCACTTTAAACCTCTCTATGGTTAGGAGATTGCTAGTTCGAATCCCGGTCATGCAGTTTCAAAAGAGGCGGAGTCTGACTTCACACGTGTCGGAGGAGGCGTGTGCTAGTCTTCTTAACCCTCCTTGTGTTAGTGCATTGGGTAATGAGTCGTGTAAATTGGGGAGAAAATGGGATAGCATTTTTAAATAATTAAAAAAAGAAAGAAAATTTGATTGTAAATGCATTACTTTCTCAAATAATTACTTTAAACATAATCTAATTTAATCATAAGATGAATTTCACTTAACTTTAGCATTTAAAAGCCTACATTTTTTTTACATTTGAAGCTAGTTCGCTCTGCATTGAAAGTGTGTGAAAAATATATATTTTCTATAAGGGAATAGCCAAATATATTTGTATTTGGATGCTTTTCGTTTTCTACCAGGTTCCTATAAAGTGGATGGCTCTAGAGTCTATTCTTCACTGGACGTACACACACCAGAGTGATGTCTGGAGTTACGGTGAGGAGGTGTCCATATTTTGTCCAAAATAAGCAATTTAATTTAGTGTATTAATGCAAAATAATTGACTATATGTAGTGTATTAATGCCTGTAATGTTTGCAGGTGTAACTGTGTGGGAACTCATGACGTTTGGTGCGAAACCCTACGATGGGATTCCAGCGCAAGAGATCTCATGCCTGCTGGAGAAAGGAGAGCGCTTACCTCAGCCCTCCATCTGCACTATAGACGTCTACATGATCATGGTCAAATGTGCGTCCGCAAAATATATATATATACACATAGTGGTTTGCAAAAGTATTCACATCCCTTTAACTTTTTGTCAGCTTACATCCAAAAAACGTAAATAACAAAACTACTACTTTACTGAGATTTTAAATGAGACCAACACAAGTCGCACAAGTGGAGCAAAAATAATACATGATTTTTTTTTTCACAATTTAAATCAAATAAAAATCACTTTATAAGTTAATCGAGTTAATCCAGTTGTGTGTAATTTAGTCTCAGTATAAATACAGCTGTTCTGTATTGACCTCAGTGGTTTGTTAGAGTTTGGTTTGTAACACTAAGACCAAGAGGAACTCACCAGACAGCTCAGAGAGGTTATAGGTTATAAAAAAAACATATCCAAAGCTTTGAGCATCCTAAAGAGCCCTGTTCCACAATCCATCATCCAAAAACCAATAAACAAAAAAAATGTATTTGCTTTGCCGTGGTTTGCTATGTTTACCAGCACAGTCTCAAATGCATCTAGGAGATTCCAATGACATTGTAAAGCAACAATATACATGTAGATCAACCATCGTCGGTTCGAATCCCGGTCATGCAGCTTGCCATCAGCTGCCGGAGCCCTGAGAGAGCACAGTAGATGGCGCTCTCTCTTTACCTTCATCACTCCTAGGGTGATGTGGATCAGCACAAGGCTGCGTCTGTGAGCTGATGTATCAGAACCGAGTCGCTGCGCTTTCCTCCGAGCGTTAGCGCTGCTGTGATGCTACTCGGCAATTCTAAAGCATGAGCAGCAGCTCAAAAAGAGGCGGAGTCTGAATTCACATGTATTGGCGAAGTCTTGTGGGATAAAAAGCTAAATAGCAGCTGAATGGTTGGGACAATTGGCCAGATAAATTGGAACAAAGGGGGACATTTT